>NC_142070.1:76940000-76967500 GCF_059756535.1 Pantherophis guttatus | reverse complement strand
ACTAAGCCATTAAATCATTATCTTGGCTTGTCAGTCCTGGCTATTATAACTCATAACAAAGATATTTTCATATATACACTGCTCAAAAAAATAAAGGGAACACAAGCAGAAGACATCCGAGATCTGAATGAATGAAATAGCCTTATTAAATACTTTGTTCATTACATACAGTAGTTTTGTGTTCCCTTTAGTTGTTTGAGCAGTGTATAAACTACTATATGTGAAGAACAAAGTATTTAATAAGGCTATTTCATTCATTCAGATCTCGGATGTCTTCTGCTTGTGTTCCCTTTATTTTTTTGAGCAGTATATTATGGAATATGTGTGTGTGTGTGTTGTTAGTTGCGAAGTCGTGTCTGACCCATCGCAACCCCAAGGACAATGTTCCTCCAGGCCTTCCTGTCATCTACCATCCTCTGGAGTCCATTTAAGCTCACACCTACTGCTTCAGTGACTCCATCCAGCCACCTCGTTCTCTGCCATCCCTCTTCTTTTGCCCTCAATCTTTCCCAGCATTAGGCTCTTCTCCAGGGAGTCCTTCCTTCTCATTAGGTGGCCAAAGTATCTGAGTTTCATCTTCAGGATCTGGCCTTCTAAAGAGCAGCCAAGGTTGATCTCCTCTAGGACCGACCGGTTGGATGGCCTTGCAGTCCAAGGGACTCGCAGGAGTCTTCTCCAGCACCAGAGTTAAAAGGCCTCAATTCTTTGGCCTTCTCAGCCTTCCTTATGGTCCAACTTTCACAGCCAGACATTGCAACTGGGAAAACCACAGCCTTGACTATACGCACTTTTGTTGGCAAGTGTCTCTGCTTTTTAGTATGCTATCTAGGTTTGCTATAGCTTTCCTCCCCAGGAGCAAACGTCTTTTAATTTCTTGGCTGCAGTCCCCATCTGTGATGGTCTTGGAGCCCAGGAAAATAAAATCTGTCACTACCTCCATTTCTTCCCCATCTATTTGCCAGGAATATATCCAAAATCCTATTGTAAAAATCCCATTTTTCTTGACCCCATTTTTTCTTAATCCATTTATTAGTTTAGATCAAAATCTTATTTAGCTTTTTGTTGTTTATTTCAACTTAGCCTTATAATTAATTTTTTTCTTTGTTCGGACTTGAGCATAAAGTCACCGCATGACTTTTCAAACTTGTAGCTTTATTAATTTTTACTTATTTATTAGGTTTATACGCCACCCATCTAATCTATTAGAGCGCCAAAGGTCTCCAAAAGCTTTAGGATAGTTAACAAACAATTCCTAAAATTCTTACAAAGAGAAGTTGGCAAACCCAAAGGTGCTTTTTCAAAAGGCAATAGGACTTTGTTTTTCCTTGAAGACATTTTGCTTCTCATCCAAGAAGCTTCTTCAGTTCTGGATGAATGATGGAGGATGAAGGATTTATATTTCTGGCAGTCATCTGGCTGTTAGCACTCATTCTGAATGTTGTTGAGGCCACTTGGAGGTTTATCTGTGCCTTCAGGATTACCTGAATCAGAGTGCAAATGGAGTGTGTATGGGTGGGTGGGTGTGAAAGCTTCTTAGAACTGCTGAAAGGACTGTGTTGTAAACAGGAGATACTGTATTTTTCAGAGTGTTGTGGAAAAATTGAGACTGAGCAACATTCCTGGGTCAGCCAGAGTCAGTTTATTGTGCAAGGTTCAGAGCCAGATTTGTACCTGAAACTTTGAACAAGGAAAGAGCTCTGATACAACTATTTTTATACATTTCTAAGACAAAGGATTCGGTGAGCTCATACAGTTTTCCATATATGGTTAACATGAGATCATGCATTTTCCATATATGGTTAACATACACTTGCTATATGATAATTGACATACTTCCTAATTACTAAACCATTAGTAAACCATTATTTTCTAGTTTATAAGATTATCTTAGCTACACAACTTTTCCTTAAGTGCTGTAGTTGCTAATGGGAGATTTATTGCTGTCCTTAGGTAAATTTATTGGATTAAGTAACTCTTTGTAACATATATGTCCTTGTCTTTGACAGTGAGGCCATTCAAATGTTTTCCATATGGCTGTCCTTCCGTGACAGCTAGGCCTCATCAGAAGATACATTACCACTTAATGGGGTTTAGCTGATTTTTAATATAAACTCCAAGCACTTTTCTCTCTTATAATAATGTGAATAGAGAGGGTCCTTTAGAGTTCATGTAGCTGACTCTGTATGATTCCTATTTTATTCACATTGAGAGTATAAAACGCACCTTTCCCCCACCTAAAACGGGGTGAAAATTTGGGTGCATTTTATACACCCAATGTAGCCCCTCTCACCCACTGGCCCTCACCCTTTGGCCTCTGCCTCCCAGCAATTTACCTCCTTGCAGCAAGAAGAAACAGCTCATTTCAACTTCAGCACAGCCTGATTATCACAAGTTAATTGTCCGTTGGATCGGCCTCCCGACTCTCAGCTGTTTCAGGCTGCAGGGATTGCTGTTGCCTATTGCTGCACGGGCCTCTTGTGGGCTTCCTGCAAGGAGGTAAATTGCTGGGAGCAGATTTTTGTTTTCTTGTTTTCAGTCAAGCTATGCTGAAAACGAAACTGAAAGTAAAGCAGGCTGTTTGCTGTTTGCTACAATGAGGCAAAATTGCTGGGAGGCAGAGGCAGATTTCTTTTTTCTTGTTTTCCTCACCAAAAAAGGTAGGTGCATCTTACAGTCCGGTGCATCTTATACTCTTAAAAATACGGTAGGTGGTGTCATATTTGTCCCCTTCTGTTGAGAGACTGTTCAATCTCAATGTAGATGGCCTCTTTGACCCCTCTTTCAAACTAGCAGTTGTCTCTGTCCAGAGTGTGGACTTCATTTGCAAACTTAGTGTCTTTTAAAAGGTTGTTTTTTTTAAAAAAAAATAATTTATATGCTGCCCTTCTCCAGAGACTCAAGGCGGCTTACAATGCATTAAGCAATAGTCTTCATACTTTTTGTATATTTTTATACAAAGTCAGCTTATTGCCCCCACAATCTGGGTCCTCATTTTACCTACCTTAGAAAGGATGGAAGGCTGAGTCAACCTTGAGCCTGGTGAGATTTGAACTTGCAGTAATTGCAGGCAGCTGATGTTAATAACTGTTAATAACAGTGCTTTAGTCTGCCGTGCCACCAGGCTCTTCTTCTATGGTTGCAAGTAATATGACTGATCCTGTCATTTCTCAGACAAAGAACCAGAGAATACCACTGTATTGCAGTTACCACATGAGAAACTCCAGAATATATGTGGGTTATCTCCCATTCTCTCCTTATCTGGAGAGCATCACAAGAAACCCATCTACTCGCCTTGTTCTTGTTCTTTGCCACATTCACTGGTTCCATCCCTTTACAGGGATGTCTTCAGTTTGCTATACTTCCCTTAGAAGTCTTTTCCCTATTATTTTTTTTTTCCAAAGAATAAATATGGATCATTTTGACACTTAGAATCAAATTGGAATGCTGCCAGCTCAGCTCTTGTGAACACATCTGAATAAAGCAGAGATGGCAGGATGCAAAATAATTTATAACACGATATTAGATGGATCCATTTGAATGCAAACGCATCTTTATGTTCAGAATACCGGAAGAATTGAAAATCTGCAAAATTCTTACATGAACTGTTCTATCACTCATAAGCAAACAGAGACAACGGACAATTGATGCATTCAGAAGGCAAAATATAGAAAGGTAATTAGGGGACCGGAAGCTAAAATATATGAAGAATTGGGTATGTCTAGTTTAATTTAAAGAAAGACTAGGGGTGATAGCAGTGTTCCAATATTTGAGGGGGCTGTTACAAAAAAAAAAAAAAGTGGGGGGGTCAATGTATCTTCCAAAGCACCAGAAGGCAGGTCAAGAAGCAATGGATGGAAATTAACCAAGGAGAGAAGCAACCTAGAACTAAGGAGAAATTTCCTGACAGTGAGAACAATTAATCAGTGGAACAACCTGCCTCAAGAAGTGGTGAATGCTCTAACACTGGAAGTTTTTAAGAAGATGTTGGACAACCATTTGTCTGAAGTGGTTTCCTGCCTACGCAGGGGGTTGGACAAGAAGACCTCCAAGGTCCCTTCCAACTCCGCTATTCTACATTTTAAAGATAGAATTCATAGCTCATTCCCCCACCCCAAATAAAAAATAGTCATTCAGGATAACTATTTTGACAGAAAATGTATGGGTAGTATTACATGGTTATCTTGCCTTTTCATGCCTTTTTTTGTTTCAAATTGATTAGTCATTGATCAATTAAAGTCAGGCTAGCAACCATGGGACATTCCTACTTTGTGTTCATGAATTTTAAGATACTTGGGACAGCCTAAGAACACAGTTTTAGTGGTTTAAAATATACGATGAAAGGTGCGGGAAATGGGCATGGCAAGTCTAGTGAAGAGAAGGACCAGGGGAGACATTTATTTATTTATTTATTTATTTATTTATTTATTTATTTATTTATTTATTTATTTATTTATTTATTTATTTATTTATTGCGATTTATATGCCGCCTTTCTCCCTAGGGACTCAAGGCGGCTTACAAAATGACAACTTCAATACAAATCACAATACAATACAAAATTAAAATCAGTAACCCAATTAAAAAATGATTTAAAATTATACTAGTGTACCCCCAAACGGATCAGTTTAATTGGCGGAAGAGCCACGTCTTCAGCTCGCGACGGAAGGAAAGAAGGTCGGGGGCTGTCCTGAGCTCGGTGGGCAATCCATTCCAGAGGGTCGGGGCTCCCACAGAGAATGCCCTCCCCCTGGGGGTCGTCAGCCGACATTGTTTGGCCGACGGCACCCTCAGGAGGCCGACTCTGTGAGAGCGCACAGGACGATAGGAGAACAGCTGGAGATGGTCCTGCAAGGACCCCGGGCCTAAGCCATGAAGGGCATGATAACATCGTACAATATTTGAGGGGCTGCCACAGACAGGAGGAAGGGGGTCAAGCTATTTTCCAAAGGACCCGAAGGCCAGACAAGATATACTGGATGGAAAGTGAACAAGAAGAGATTCAAACTTGTGAAGGGAAACAATAATAAGGATATAATAAATAATACTAGAATATGACATACTGGTATACTAGATTCTGTAACCATTAGGTTCCTGTAATACATATTATGCCTTTATATTTGTATCTCCTGTAACAAACATATTCTGTTATTAGGCCTCTGTAATATATCTGGTATTTGTCAAACGTATGTCCCTGCCATTTGACCTGAACTCATATCAATCTTCTTTCTGTGCTAACTAAAAGCATGGTATGTATCTCAGTTGAAACTACAGCCATCAACAAAGGGATAATTTACACCTCAGCCCTAATTTATGTTTGATCTGGATAAACTGTCTTCCAGAGCCAGGGGGCTAAGTGGCCAATTGAGTAAACAAAGAAATGCTTAAGATAAAACTAATGGGGAAGTTTCTATTCCCCCTTGCAGGGCAACAAGGAATACACAAACCTAAATTAGGAGGCCAGAATTGGGTACTAAGATGACGTCTCTGAGGGTATAAAAGGACGCCATACCTTTCCCAAGGTGTGGCTATCTCCTCGCATGCATTGTATCTGTATGTTCTGGATATAGTTCCACCCAGTTTTTTGTTTTTGGCCATAAATAAAATCTGCTTTTTTTGCAAGCCTCGTCTTGAGAACAATCAACCCATGGAACAGAAGTTGTCTTTGGAAGTTGTGGGAGCTTCATCACTGGAAGGTTTTAAGAAGAGATGGGACAGCCACATGTCTGAACGTGAGCCATTGCCCAGCTCAGCTCTACTGTGCAGGCGTGTGCCTCCCACTGGCCAGCTGATTTTTCAGGATGCACGGGGGCGGGACGCATCAAGGAGACATGCGTGCATGCACAGGGGGTCACGTATGCATGTGTGAGAGTCACACACACATGCGTGGGGGCGGAGGGGGAGCATGGGGGGGTGCGGCACCCCTCACGACCTGTTTTTGGGATCAGGAGGCTGCAGGGAGACATGCTAGGCCCAAAATGGGGTGTGGGGGAGTGTGGAGCATCCCCCAGGCATGTTTTTGGGCCCAGGAACATTGATGGGATTCAGCCGGTTCGCACCACTTTGGGAGAACTGGTTGTTAATTTTCTGAGCGGTTTGGAAAACTGGTTGTTGGAAGAAATAATTAGGGCAGAGAACCGGTTGTTAAATTATTTGAATCCCACCACTGCCCAGGAGGCTGCAGTTAGGCCTGCTAGGCCCAAAACAGGGGGCAGGGGGTCGCACGCATATGTGGGGGGGCGCGTTGCATTATGGGTGCCGGCACGACCACGCGCTGTCATGCGTGCACACGGTTTCGTCACACGAGGAGAAAAAGGTTAGTCATCACTGGTATAGGTTCTCCTGCTTAGGCTGAGGTTTGGGGTGGACTAGAAGACCTCCAAGGTTCCTTCCACCTCTTGCCATTCTCTTCCTCTGAGATTCTAAAGTCCCCACTTTAGTGTGCGAGGAGAGAAGCAGCAAACATTTTCTCTCTGAGTTGGAAAAGCCGAGCAAGTTCATGCGCTGAGCAAAGAAATTAGCAGAAGTAAACAAACATTTAATGCATCCCCTGAATAACTTCTGCCTTTCAAAAGTTCTAAGCAGGCAACTTTTTTCCACCCCCCTACTTCTTCAAAACACACAGGCTGCTCTTTACTCCTCATTAAGAATTCAGTGGGGCCTGAATGAGCTAAATAATAGATTGGGCTCATTTCAACAATCAGTTTTCTAGATTAAAGAATACGGCTACAGTCGAGAGCATGTTATTTCCTCTATTTACAGAGCCAGTGCCCACTCCACATCTGAATGCTAACTATTTGCATACCGTTCAATAGCCTCTAAGTATAAATAACCACTTGAGATTTGTCTGGATCTCAACAGCATCCACATTTCTCTATGGTGGTTCCTGACAGCCACATATTGTGTTCCTTTTATTGAAGGATCATGCAGACCGTGAGGAGGACAAAATAAGAATCCAAATTCAACAAGTGTGACATGTTGCCACACGCCTAAACAAAACACTACCTAAAGTAGATCACTTCAGTTCACGCTCTATTATAGTGAGCTTCAAGGAGACCAAGGAGACCTTTCTGAGACCTCTCAGAGAAGAGGTTCTCGTGATGTACTTCATGCAAGAACTGTATATCTAGCAATACAAGCAAAAGATATAAAAGAGCAACCAAAGAGCTTCGGAAGGGATTCTGTCCCCTATTATTTAGGGTAGTTTCTTCCCCAAACCCCCAAATCTTTAACCTTAGACTGTCTACTGTTGACCTCACCCCATTCCTAAGAGGAATGTAAGGGGCGTGCATCAGTGCATCAGCGTACCTACCATCCCTGTCCTAATATTCCTTTTTACTTACTCTTTTCAAATTATGTTTATACTTTTACCTGTTATCTTATATATGCTTGACAAATAAACTTACGATTATGATGATTATGAAAGCTGTTCGGAATTGCTCAAAATCTTGGACAAAATCTTGATTATTGGGACAGCTAATCATTGATAGAAAACAATTGTATCTTCCAGTTTTGTTTGCACCCAGCACACACTACCAACAATCCCTATTTCTGGACCGGAGCAAGTGTACACACCACTGAGAGCTAAATATAATTTTATAACTAAATTGTTGTTAGCAAAGAACAACATTAACTAATGGACTAATGGACAATAGGTGGAAAAAGGCAGGGCAGAGAAACACATGTATGATAAAAGGGGAAACAATTTAATAATAATCTCTAGTTTTACTTATCTCTCATCTCTACCTCCACGTTTATATTTTAAAAGGTGGAGGACTTTCCAGAGCTACAAGAAAATAATAAAAAAGGGTAATTAGTATGGACTGTTGCAAAGGGGCCTTGGTTATTCCAGCTTCAAGCTTCTTATATGGAGTAGAGTAGAGTAGAGTAGAGTAGAGTAGAGTAGAGTAGACTAGAGTAGAATAGAATAGAATAGAATAGAATAGAATAGAATAGAATAGAATAGAATAGAATAGAATAGAATAGAATAGAACAGAACAGAACAGAACAAAGAAAATATGGAATGGAATGGAATGGAATGGAATGGAATGGAGTAGAGTAGAGTAGAGTAGAATAGAATAGAATAGAATAGAATAGAATAGAATAGAATAGAATAGAATAGAATAGAATAGAATAGAATAGAATAGAATAGAATAATAAAGAGAAGAGAAGAGTGGAAAGAATGGAATGGAATGGAATGGAATGGAATGGAATGGAATAGAATAGAATAGAATAGAATAGAATAGAATAGAATAGAATAGAATAGAATAGAATAGAATAGAATAGAATAGAATAGAATTCTTTATTGGCTAAGTGTGATTGGACACACAAGGAATTTGTCGGTGCATATGCTCTCAGTGTACATAAAAGATACATTCATCAAGAATCATAAGGTACAACACTTAATGATAGTCATAGGGTACAAATAAACAATCAAATCATATTAGGAAACAGTCAATATAAATCGTAAGGATACAAGCAACAAAGTTACAGTCATACAGTCATAATTGGGAGGAGATGGGTGATAGGAACGATGAGAAGAGTAATAGTAGTGCAGACTTAATAACTAGTTTGACAGTGTTGAGGGAATTATTTGTTTAGCAGAGTGATGGCATTCAGGAAAAAAATGTTCTTGTGTCTAGTGTCTATATACATATGACTGCAAAATAGAGAGGGACAATAGGATATCTAAGGGATGTTTCCTCTCTTCTGCACAACGAAAAGACAGAGTTTGATGAGTGAGGAATGGTGTATCGGGCAATTATAGGTGCACCAATCATGAGAATAAGAATCGTACTTATTTAATTGTTTTACCCCTAGAATCTGAGTTTACTTACTTTCTTTATCGGATGATTTTGTTGCATAAACCTGCATGCATCCTCTGTGAGCATCATGACATAGAAATACACCACATAAATAAGACAAAAGGATATCATACAAAATCAATGCAGCAAAACATCCCTTTTGGGTGAAAGGAAAGATGGAATTCCCCTTTCCACATTAATGTGGAGTCAAATCAGATTCGAAATACTATTTTTTTCCTCCTTTGAGACCATCTGTTCTTGGCTCTCCAACATGACCTTGGAGGTCTCCAACCCCTGACCCCAGCAGGAGAATCTATACCCGTGATGGATATGCACATGTACCACAGCTGTTGCCCTAGCTCAGCTCCAGCTCGCATGTGCATGCTAGCTAGCTGATTTTAGGCTGGCCCACCCACACTGCCCCTCTCCTCCCAGGAGTCTCTATGTGGCCCGTTTTGGATCCCAGGTAAGAACAGAGCTCACACAGAGGTTCTGAGAGGGCATTTTCAGCCTCCGTGGGATGGAGGAGGCTGTTTTCGCCCTCCCCAGGCTCCAAGAAAGCCTCTGGAGCCTGAAGAGGGTGAAAAACAGGCCTACTGGGCCCACCAGAAGTCGAGAAACTGACTGTTTCCAGCCTCCGGAGGCTTCAGGGAGGCTTGCTAGGCCCAAAATGGGGCACGGAGGGGTTGTGCGCACATGCGCAGGTGGGTGGGGCATGGGGGGCATTATGGGTGTGGGCACGCGCAACTTCCCTGCTTTTGGCACGTGACAGCAAAAAGGTTAGCTCTCACTGCCCTATACCATTTCAGACAAATGAGAGCATTTAGAGGCATTTAGAGTGCTGACAGTTCAAAAGATGGATTTTTACTCACGTTCTCCTAAATTTGGAACATTTTGACCTCAAATCCAGGAACAACCCTTTTCATTATTTAGAAAAACAATTAAAAAAAAAAATCCCCAAGAATTTGGAATTAGAGTATTTCTGGATCAAGTGATTTCTGGATCAAGTATTTCTGGATCAAGTCCACATGTTACCAGCTATGTTTTTTCGGATCACTTTCTGTGATTTGAATCATGCCTTTAAGCATGATACCCGAAACAGGTATAAAGATGCTTAAAAGCCTGTGGAGCAGAGTTCAGGTATGCCTCGGTACTAACAAATCTCTTCTGGTAAATGGACACATTTATTCAGCTGAACAAAGGTGACGTAAAATTGGAAGAACCCTGAATACAATTGAAAAGCATAGAGATTTCTTACTTTTGCTTGTTTACATAAGAGGCAGTCAACATACAGGAGATATGGCATAAAAGTTATAAAAACACTCATGTATGCCTTCTGGTTTTGATGACACGTTTAACCCACAGGTTTTCTGTTTCTTGTGGAACTTTAAATAACCCCAAAGCAGTGGTGAAATCCAAATTTTTTTACTAACAGTTCTGTGGGTGTGGCTTGGTGGGCGTGGCAGGGGAAGGATACTGCAAAATCTCCATTCCCACCCCACTCCAGGGGAAGATACTGCAAAATCCCCATTCCCTTCCACTTCCTGGGGGAAGGATATTGCAAAATCCCCATTCCTACCCCACTCTGGGGCCAGCCAGAGGTGGTATTTGCCGGTTCTCCAAACTACTCAAAATTTCCTCTACCGGGTCTCTGAACTACTCAAAATTTCCACTACCAGTTCTCCAGAACTTGTCAGATCCTGCTGGATTTCACCCCTTCCCTAAAGGTCGGCTAAGGCCTGGATTTTAATCCTGTCATTTCAACATACGGTACAGTAAGAACCTTTTGATCAATTGTCAGAATTATCAGAATCCTGATCAATAAGCCACTCAGGACATAATAACATAATAACAATAACCTTTATTGTCACTGCATAACATATGTATAATGAGATTGGTGGATCTCCCTCATTGCACCCCCCACAACACAATACAACTCACAGTGGAAACAGAAAATCCCTAACCCAATAAACCATATTAACAAAACACCCAGTCCTATTACACCAGTGTGAACATATTACACATTGCGTTGGTCGTGCAAGTCCATCATACTATGTAGTTATGATGTTATTTTGCATTTGGGAGTCTGACAGCCCACTGATAAAAACTGTTTTTCATCTCCTACCGGATGGCAGGAGGGTAAAGAAGTGCTGACCAGGGTGTGAGCCATCCTTGAGGATTTTCCTCACTCTTCTAAGGCAGCGAGCCCTAGTGATCTCATCTAGTGGTATCAGGAGGCAGCCCGCAATGTTTTGTGCTGCGCTCACCACCCTCTGTAATGTTTTTCTATCTGCAGCTGTCAGACCAGCATGCTGATACTGTGATGCAATAAGTGAGGACGCTTTCTATTGTGGACTGGTAAAAGGAGGTCATCAGTTGTTGTTCCACTCTGTTTTTACGCAAGACCCTAAGGAAATGGAGAAGTTAAGGAATGGGTAGCATGCAAATCCATCCATTAATTTTTTTTTGTTAATCCAACCCAAAATTTTCAAATTAACCATTTTATAATTCTGTGATCTTTCTATTGATGTCTCAAGCAACGCATCAGAAGGGGAAAAAAAATTCAATTACTGTATTTTTCGGAGTATAAGATGCACTTTTTTCCCTCCTAAAAGAGGCTGAAAATTTGGGTGCGTCTTATACTCTGAATGTAGCTTTTTCGAAGCTTTTTTTCAGCCCTAACGAGGTGCTAGCGAGTGAAGTGATCTTCCGCGCTTCGCCTGCTTTTCTCATTGCTGCTCCCTCTGACTCTCAACTGTGCTTTAGAAGCTTTTTTTTCAGTGAAGCGATCTTCTGTGATTTGCCTGCTCCCTCCAACTCTCAGCTGTGAAGTTTTTTTTTTCAGTCCTAACGAGGCGCTAGCGAGTGAAGCGATGATCTCCGTGGTTTGCCTGCTTTTCTCATTGCTTCTCTCTCCAAAGATCAGTTGTGCTTTATCCCCCAAGCAGGGGATAAAAACCAACAAACTAATGTGCTGAAGCTGATCAGACTAAGGACACTAGCCAGATGAACACCTGGTAGGCAGATTTTTTCCCCCTTATTTTCCTCCCCAAAAACTAAGCTACATCTTATACTCCGATGCATCTTATACTCCGAAAAATGTGGTAGATTACTTGTAAGCCAACATTTGATTCTGGTATTCACACCAAAAGCCTTTCTTAGAAAGATGTTAATGACTAGAGTAGACTATTTTCGCTTGGTAAGTACCGAGGCATAATGAATTTGGAGCTTTAAACAGGAATGCGTATTTTCTCTAGTCACACACAATCATTTAAACAACCACCAACTTGTTATCTGGTGTGCTAACACATTATGATGAGCTTCTTCAGAGCTGTCATATTTTACAGTTCAAATAATTAATGCACAAGAGAAAAGGAAATTCCCTCAATCCTCCGAGCAAAATTTCATCTTGTTTTATGGCATGGTTGCTGTTAAGCACCGTGGAAATCAGGAGATTCAGGCAGTTGAAATGACTATAAAGATTTATTGCGAGCTTATGCTCTCTACAAGAATCTGACCAACTAACACACAAGGGAAATGAGTGGGAGATAAGAAAGGCATTCAAGGTGGGCTGGTCTTAGATTGCTTGCCAGCACTCAGGAATTTGTGACTTATGATGCCTTTGACCCCTCCCGCATGCTCAGCCTGGTCATCTCCTACAGTTGTTTGGTTACTGCTAAACAAATTGTTTTTGTCTTCTAGCGTACTTCTACAGTATTTATTCATTTAATTTTTCAGCATAGTTTTTATCCCAATAACTGCTTTCATTCGTAAAAATGATAGCACTTTTGGTAGCATAATCACCATATTTTTCGGAGCGTAAGATGCTCCAGACTATAAGACGCACCTACCTTTTTTGGTGAGGAAAACAAGAAAAATAAATCTGCCTCTGCTTCTGAGCAATTTTGCCTCATTGCAGCAAACAGCAAACAGCCTGCTTTACTTTCATTTTTGTTTTCAGCATAGCTTGATTAGCACAAGGGGGGAAAAAAATCTGCTCTAGCAATTTACCTCCTTGCAGCAAGCAGCAGAGGCCCGCGCAAAACAGCTGAGAGCAAAACAGCTGAGAGTTGGGAGGCTGATTCAAACAACTTGTGCTAATTAGGCTGTGCTGAAGCTGAAAGGAGCTGGTTTTTTTTCTTGCTGCTTGCTGCAAGGAGGTAACTGCTGGGAGGCAGAGGCCAAAGGGTGGGGGCCAGTGGGTGGGCGGGGCTACATTCGGTGTATAAAATGCACCTAAATTTTCACCCCCTTTTAGGTGGGAAAAAGGTGCGTCTTATACTCTGAAAAATACAGTAACCAAAAAATGTGGTGGTTGGCAAAACATTGACCATAGTTGTTCTCTCATTTCAAAATCTACAGCCGCTTTTCTAGGCAGTTATTTTCTCAAACGTTCACAGATCTCTTGTTTTTAGCACTGGACACAATGGACGATTGATAATTATCTATATGAAACGTCAACTGTACAAGGGATATTTTCACAAGAGTCCATGGTTGAAGTCACATTCCAAATGTGCACTTTTACCTCAATCTGCATATGTTTGAAATGCTTTTTTTTTTTTTTTTAATTCTCAAAAACAAAAAGAAAAGAGCAGGGAAAAACCAACCGCTAAATCCAATATTTATAGAACAGGTCAAGGTAGGTTGTAGTTTGCAAAGCATACAGGAAAACTTTGTGACGTGAAGAGAAAGAAAATCACCTGAACGACTGGAAATAAAATGGACCTGGGAGGAAACATGGAAATAGGATGGAATGGGATATTATCAGCAATGGTATTCAACCGGTTCGGACCGGTTTGGACGAACTGGTAGCGGTGACTGCGGGTGGGCCAGCCCACTCGCCCCGGCATAATAATGTCCGATTTAGCCACATTTTCGAGATCGGGCACATGCACGGAAAGTCCGCGTGTGAGCAAAGCGCGTGCACAGAAGGTTGGGTGCATGCATGGAAGGTGCGTGCACAAAGCGAGGGTATGCGTGCAGGGCGAACCAATGGTAAGAATATGGGAACCCACCTCTGGATGTTATTAGCTGAAACTTGGCTTCTCTGTAATAGAAACAATTTAAATTAATGTAGCAGTGGTGGGTTTCAAATTTTTTTTACTACCGGTTCTGTGGGTGTGGCTTGGTAGGTGTGGCATGGCTTGGTGGGCATAGCTTGGTGGGCGTGGCTTGATGGGCGTGGCAGGGGAAGGATACTGTAAAATCTCCATTCCCACCCCACTCCAGGGGAAGGATACTGCAAAATCCCCATTTCCTCCTGATCAGCTGGGATTTGGGAGGCAGAGAATAGATGGGGGCAGGGCCACTCGGAATTTTTACTACCGGTTCTCCGAACTACTCAAAATTTCTGCTACCGGTTCTCCAGAACTGGTCAGAACCTGCTCAAACCCACTTCTGGAATGTAAGTGCATTCCCCAAATGCTATGAAACTCTGAAACAACCCAGAAGTGGGACACAAAATCAAAAACTGCCAGTTGTCTTCCTGACAAAGCGATAGTCCGAAATGTCAAATTTTCTCTGTGAGCCTGAGTAAGACTCACACAGATCCAACGGTTTGGACTAGAAGGTCCCTTTAAACTCTGTCGTTATTGTTGTTGTTATGACTCAGCGGGACGTGGGAGGAAGGCAAAGGTTTGGGTTGATGAAGACGTAAATTTGGGTCGATGAGAGTTCAGTAACCTCTTCCTGTGTTCTCGGCAATCGATGTTGAAGAATCGAAGAATCTTGCTTTCTGATGGAGATAGGGCAGCCAAGAAACCAACAAGGATTCTAAGTGGAAAAACATATTTCATACCAAAGATACTTCATAGCAAGCATTGGTGGAATCAGGGATTGGAAAGAAAGAAAAAAGAACACCATTTGCAAACCAGACTTGCCTTAGAATGCATTAAAATCGAAACTTTGCTTTAGGCTAAATCCAAAGATATTTTATTTCACACACCATCAGAGGTATAAAAAGATGCGCTATCTGATCTTCAGATAATGTTAGTTTTGGTGGGCTACCCCATCCTCCTCTTTTTTTAAAAAAAAAAATATATATATTACAACTCTATTCGGCTGATATTTTTTTAAAAAAAAAAATCTGACCAGTTGCAAGGTACGGTATTAAGACATAGCTGGTGTACGAAATAGGAAGCAAAAGAAATGAAAGACACAGTATAAAAGGCAAAGGAAACATAATTAAAGTTGGGTTATATCAACCTTATTTATTACACCTCCCTCCCCATAACTTATAATAATAGGTTATATAGATAATAGGTCAATAGGGTTGCCAGATCTGCTTCCAAAAAATAGCGGACAAGCGGGGGGGGGGTTAAGTAGTAAAAAAAAAATTACAATTAAATTATATATTTTCTTACAAACATTTTAACACTTATATTAATAATCACTTCAAAACTTTACTTAAAATTCAAAACATCAAATATATTATAATAATATGTAAAATATTAAATTACATTTTACTTTGCTGTCGTGTGTATTTTTTATTTGACTGCGCAGCTTTGATCAATTCTTTGTGTTTAAGGAATAATTCTTTAATTTCAGTACAACGTTGAGAAATATTAAAAAAATATACAAAGTTCACTTCGAACTGATGGTACAAGCAGTCGGTTATGTTCGTCAGTCCACAAATTTCCCATGATGCTGAAAATTCGTTCAACGTTTGCATTTGATACCGGAATTGATGCACGATACTGGAACAGTTTCAGTAAACTCGGAGCTGGCTCTTTCTTGAAAAAGTACGTCCACTTATCAAGGGATGAATCGCCCTGCAGATGAACATAAACTTCGGTGTATTTGCACACTCCTCTCTTTCGTTTTAAAGAATTCGAAATCTCGCCGCTGTCACTCTCATCACTCGATGCCATTTTAGGTCAGTCGACACAAGCTACAATACATTTTAAAAATGTGAACTGTACATAATTTTATAATACATTTTTATTTTAATCTCATCATTAATTTTTTTCGGAGAATCGAGTTCAATGGATAGTCGATCTTTGTCTCATTCTAACTTATGAAAAAAAAAAAGACAAAACGCGATTCTCCTATCCTTATTCTCTTAGACTGTGCAGCTTTAGATTACGTACCATTTCATCATAAAGCTTTTGAATAAAAAAAAAATGTCCACTATTTTGTGAAAAAAAATAGTGAACATAATGTGAAAAAAGCGGACTGTCCGCTCAAATAGTGGACACCTGGCAAGCCTATAGGTCAACCTATTCTCCAAAGCATGTGAAAGTAAGACAAGAAGCAATGGATGTAAATTAATCAGGGAGAGAAGCAACCTAGAATTAAGGAGAAACTAAGGAGAAATTTCCTGATGGTAAGAACTATTAATCAGTCGAATGACTTGCCTCCAGAAGTTGTAGGTGCTCCATCACTGGCAGTTCTTTAGAAAAGACCGGGCAACAATTTATCTGAAATGATATAGAGATTCCTGAGCTGGGGATTGGGATTTATATCCAGTTTTATACATAATCAACTGTTTTTTTTTTTCCTTTTCATCCATATCTATATTTTCTCCAAGATCCACCTGAACTCTACCAAGCAATCTCTGTCCTACATTCAGTCATATCCTTCACTAGTTCTCTCATGCTTTTGTTATAAATGATCAAACTAATCATGCTTTTTAATCCATTCTTTTTCCACCTGTGTACACCCAATTTTAAGCCCCATATTTAAACCAATCAGAGCTTTTTCTAAGCAGATACTCAATATAGTCATCATTCTCTCTTTTTTTATATAATTAAATAAATTTTTATTTGTTTAAAAGTACAAACAAAACAGAACTAGTGACAACAAAACATACAGAACAAAACATGTAAACAAAGATGTCAAATATACATTTTGTCAAATATATATTGTCAAAGAAACAACAGTAATGTATGTTCTTATTTGTGTTTTGACTCTTCCTTGTTTGATCTTACTCATATATCTATCTTTATGATTCATTGTTAATTTATGTTAGTGATTTATGTTCCTGTTTCTGTAACTCCAATTGCTCCCTATTCTTTTTTCCTTTTTCTATTTTTCAACCAGGTATACCACTTTTCCCATACTAGATAACAATCATGTTCCTCTTTATCTTGTAATTCTTTTGTAAGTCTGTCCATTTCTGCACATTCCATAATCTTATTAATTACTCTATCTTCTGTCGGTATATAGTCATCATTCTCATTCATTATTGGATACCTATGTACAGTAATCTCCCCTGTCTATCATAACTTGGTCAAATGAAGTTGTCAGTTTTGGAAGACAATTTTCTATAACGTGCTATATGTCTCTCGAGATTCTCAGTCATCCAGGTTATGGTTATATCTCCTTTCAAAAGGAAACTGGGCTTCCTTGTTTTGCTAGAAGATGTTTTGCTTATCATCCAAGAAGCTTCTTCAGTTCTGACTGAATGGTGGGGGATGGAAGGATTTATATTCCTTGCAGTCATCTGGTCATTAGCACTCTTTCTGAGATTCATTGTGACCATTTGGAAGTTTATCTCTGCCCTCAGGTTCACCGGAATCCTGTACTCTGCCATTTTTCCTTTTCATACTCCTGCACCATTCGAAGGGTATTCACCCCAAAATGCACAGCTAAATGTCTATGAAGATTCTCAACCATCTAGGTGTAACAGGCTATGATAATTTAGAGAAAATGGTAAATTAAATAACCATAATAGTCATAACTTCCCAATGCAGCATCTCCTACTGACAGTAAGGAAAACATTATACATTGATTATTATATTCCTGTTCTGCCTCAGCTACGGACCCCAAAGAACGCAGCATACACAAAGTCTGTACAAACCTTAGTTTACTAAATTAAATCAGTCTTTTTCAAACAAAGGCTGTAAATTAACTTTCTTAGCAGCCTACAAGAATCCAAAGAATAAATAATTGTAATCTTACTATGGTTGGCAGAAAGCCCAGAAGCAATTTGCAGGAAACTGATAAGAGAACTAAAATCAGGACGTGAAGAAGAGTGAACTAAGTTGTTCCCTGCAAATTGCCTCAGTGGTCGTCCTTCCTTAAATAGGCTAAGGGAGTGGCCAATTAGCCCCAAGCTTTACTCTCGAGGAGACCTCCTCCTGAGGAACCACTCCTGTCTTTTGGCAGCTCTGCACGCCCGTGCATCGAGAAGAGGCTCCTCCTCTTCTTCCTCTTCACTTATAGGAGCTTCTGGAGGTTCTGAAGGTCCTGGCTGAATCCCCGCCTCTGGCACCACATCTCCAGCCTCCTCATTGTCTGACTTGAGCGCCAGCTGCACAGGCTGCTGGCGTAGCACCACACCAGCCTCCTCGCTGTCAGATATCAGCTGCACAGGCCGCTGACGGGCCACAACAATTCCTATCAAAACCTCCAAACATCCTTCCACTATTCCATGCAAACAAGGATTTCCACAGATTACTTTGCTAATCAACATACAGTGTCCAGCGACCCATTGACTAAGAAGAACATGTGGTATACGAACCTAAATCAATTGTTCTACTTCAGATATTTTAAATACCAGCATATTTTTTTCTAGTCCTAAAGCCATTAAGTATTTTCCACACATCATTGAATTCCCATGCTGTTTCTAAAATACATTGATTTATTGCAAGTTTCGTTTCAGTTTAAGTCTAATTTCTACCATGGCTTTTTTTTTTTTTTTTTTTTTTGAAAAAGGGTTTCTACAAAAACTTGACTTGGCAATGTTTTTGGACACACCCTATCCACCTTTAAAGCGCTCCATGGCATAGGACTTAGTTATCTTCGAGACCGCCTTCTGCCACCGACGACCTCCCATTGACCCGTGCGCTCCCACAGAGAGGGCCTCCTCGGGGTGCCATCAGCCAAGCAATGCAGGCTGGTGAGCCCCAGGGGGAGGGCCTTCTCTGTGGGGGCTCCCACCCTCTGGAATCAGCTGCCCCCAGAGATAAGGAGAATCCAAGACCTCAGTGCCTTCCGCCGTGCCCTTAAAACTTTCCTTTTCCAACAAGCCGGGCTGGCCTAACAAATCCTTTTAAATGATTTTAAATCCGTTTGTCTTTTTAAATTTTGGGCCAAATTGAGATATTTCCTTTTAATCTGTTCTTAATTTATGTATTATTATGTATTTATGTGTTTTTACTTGGCTGTACACCGCCCTGAGTCCCTAGGGAGAAGGGCGGTATATAAATTTGAAGTAAAATAAATAAAATAAAAAGTTGTGCTATTTAGGCACGTTTTTGAGACTGGGCACATGCGTGGAAGGCACATGAGTGAACAAAGGCGCGTGCACAGAGAGTGTGCATATGGGGCGAACCAGTGGTAAACGTAAGTGAAACCCACCCCTGGACAGGATATATGTTTATACAGTTTGTTTACCTTTAACATGGGATATATGTTTACAGATATATGTTTACCTTTATAATTTCATTTCTTCGTCCCAATTTGCAAAGAAAAACACAGATCTAAGTCTGCAAGAGTTGGCCAGCGGGCAGTATTGTTCCTGACTATGTCAAGAAGTGCTTGTGTGGCCTAAATGAAGAGACATTCAATCTGAATTTTGTTCAGCTTAAAAGTCAAGAATGGAATGACATTCTCAGCGATGTCCCTGTACTGAAAATTGATTCCCTTCCTTCTTGAGTGGATTTGCAATCCTTCTCTTTTATTATTGCCTCACTTCGCTGTCTTACTCATTTCAGCTGGTTATGGGCAAGAATGTTGTCCTTGTATTATCTTTAAAGCTAAGGTTGTCATTAAAACCAGTGTACATAACTTGTTTTTTTTTTTTTAAGTGAATTACTGTTTTAGTCAGCCGCTGTCTTCTTACCATCCCTGCGTGCTATTTCTCGTTTTGATATCTTTTCCTCTTAAAAGCTGCAGACCACACGCTTTTTAAAGTGCCAATAGAGATCTATCAAGCAACCAAGCAGGAAAGAAAGAAAGAAAGCATGTAATGAAAAATGGGCAAATAATTTTAAATGCGCACATAGAGCAGAGCTCCCCGAAATCCTTTCTGCTCTGATAGCCTGTGGGCATCAGATCAGAATGAGATCTTCCTCCTAGCCAGGAGGCCTTTCTCTCTGGCCCTGGAAAGGAAAAGCTGGGTTCTAATTTTCTAGGTCCATTGCCTGAGTGTGTTTTCTAAACCATTAGGAGAGAAACTACACAACATAAAAGTAATCTCTCAAATGTAGGTCAGCCAGAATATTGCTGTACTGACACTTTGTAAAGTAAAGAGGTGTCTTGTATTTTAAAAAAATTCAAAGGACCTTTTATATAGCTGCTAATAATAATAAAAAGAAAGTGCCAGATTAAAGTGACTTAATGCTTGGGGTGAATTAAAGCTAGCAGGTTTCTTTATTTCTGCAAACAGCATCCGTCCTCTTCGGTTTCTAATTTGCCAGGACTCAAAAAAGATACCTGTGATCATGAATGCAGATATGGGCATATAGACCATGTAGAATTACTCAGGAGGGGTCCTTGTTGCTCTCTAAACTTAGTTGTTGTAGATGTTTCATTACCAAACTAGCAGCGGTGGGTTGCACATTATGTTGCTACCGGTTCGCCACGCATATGCACTCGGTTCGCGCATGCGCCTGTCTTTCACACATGCACCGGGCCTTCTGTGCATATGCTTTGCTCTCATGCACACCTTCCGCACATGCGCCTGGCCTCAAAAATGTCCCTAAATAGGACGACATAGCGCCTGAGCGGGTGGGCGAGCCCACCTGCGATTTCCACTACCAGTTCTGGCGAACCGGCTGAATACCACCTCTGCAAACTAGGTAATACTGCATCTAGTTTTGGTCGCCACAATGTAAAAAAAGATGTGGAGACTCTAGAAAGAGTGCAGAGAAGAGCAACAAAGATGATTAGGGGACTGGAGGCTAAAACATAAGAAGAATGGTTGCAGGAACTGGGTATGACTAGTCCAGAGAAAAGAAGGATTAGCGGGGGTGAGACATGATAGCGGTGTTCCAGTATTCGAGGGACTGCCACAAAGAGGAGGGGGTCAACCTGATATTCAAAGCACCTGAAGGCAGGACAAGAGAAGAGCCTTGGTGGCACAGCAGACTAAAGTGCTGTTAAGTAACACCAGCTGCCTGCAATTACTGCAAGTTCGAATCTCACCAGACTCAAGGTTGACTCAGCCTTCCATCCTTTTGAGGTAGGTAAAATGAGGGCCCGGATTGTGGGGGCAATAAGCTGACTTTGTATATATAAAAAAAGAACACCGCTTAGGGGCCCCCGAAAGCCCTACTAAGCAGGTATATACAAAAGTATGAAGGCTATTCTTAACACATTGTAAGCCGCCCTGAGTCTCCGGAGAAGGACGGCATATAAATCGAACCAATCAATCAATCAATAAATAAGAAGCAACGGAGGGAAACTAATCAAGGAGAGAAGCAACCTAGAATTAAGGAGAAGTTTCCTGATGGTTAGAACAATTAACCAGTGGAACGGCTCGCTTTCAGAGGTTGTGGGCGCTCCATCCCTGCAGGCTTTTAAGAAGAGACTGGGCAACCATTTGTCAGAAATGGTATAGGATCTTCTGCTTGAGCAGGGGGTTGTACTAGAAGATCTCCAAGGTCCCTTCCAACTCTGCTATTCTGTTATCATCAGTGTTTGAAGGCAGGAGGTTTGGTCAAGCGCAGAAGATGTTACCAAGTTTGGCCAACCTCCGAGTGCACCAAGGTCCCCGCAGTTCAAGCTTGAACTGCAAATATTCCCTTCTATCGGTAAATTCGTTCTTCTTTAGCACCATATATGCCCGCGTATAAACCCTAAGCCTTTATCCTTTGTTGCTCTCTTGAGAGGGAATCTAAGAAGACATCAATCATTTTAAAGAAATAACCTGGCAGGGAGCATAGTGGTCCCCATTCTTCTGTCTGACCAAGGCTCAGATATACACTTTTTTTCCCCAGATTGCCTGGTTTTATGTCTCTGTTTGTTCTATTTCTTCTCACCGTTCTCATCTTTTCTAATATCTTCTCCTATTGGTATCTTAGGATTTATCACTTGTTGTATTTTATGTTTAATAATTGTAACTAGGATCTTGAAATATGACCTATCGCTTTGTTGCTTGTATGTACACTGAGAGATTATGCACCAGAAACAAATTCCTTGTGTGTCCAATCACACTTGGCCAATAAAGAATTCTATTCTATTCTATTCTATTCTATTCTATTCTATTCTATTCTATTCTATTCTATTCTATTCTATTCTATTCTATTCTATTCTATTCTAATCTATTCCATTCCATTCCATTCCACTCCACTCCACTCCACTCCACTCCACTCCACTCCACTCCACTCTAATTCTTTATTCTACTCTACTCTACTCTACTCTACTCTACTCTACTCTACTCTACTCTACTCTACTCTAATTCTGTCTTCTATTCTATTCTACTCTATTCTACTCTACTCTACTCTACTCTACTCTAGTCTACTCTACTCTACTCTACTCTACTCTACTCTACTCTACTCTACTCTACTCTACTCTATTCTATTCTAGTGACTGCCTGGATAAGTCCCTCCAGTTTTCTTGGCAGGGTTTTTCACAGGTTGCCATTGCCTGCTTCTTAGGGCTAAGAGAGAGTGACTGGCACAAGGACACCCAGTTGGCTTTGTGCCTAAGGAAGAACCAGAATTCATGGTCTCCCAGTCTTTCTAGCTTGTTGCCTTAACCACTACGCAAAGCTGCCTCTCCTCCTAGAAGATTATGGACCGTGATCTACCATCATGCTGGTCCAAAACATGGAGATGGATGCTTGTCAACTTTCAAGTATAGGATTGAGATAGAATGACCTGCTTCCATACATAGAACTTGGATCCCTTAGATCTATCACAGTGCCTTAACCATTCTACCACACTGATTGTCAGGTATGTAGATCAGAGGTGGGTTCTACTTACCTTTACTATCGGTTCTCATCACGCTCATGCGCAGATCACCTATGATGACGTCCGGGTCAGTGGGTGGAGCCTCCCGTCGGTTTTACTACCGGTTCTTGCGAACCGGTCCAAACCAGAGGCAACAGATTCAAGGTGCTGGTGATGACCTATAAAGCCCTACATGGCTTAGGTCCAGGATATTTGTCGGACCATCTGCAACCAGCAACAGCTCCCCATCACCCGGTGCGTTCTCACAGGGAGGGCCTACTCAGGGTGCCGTCGGCTAGACAGTGTCGACTGGTGACCCCTAGAAGCAGAGCTTTCTCTGTGGGTGCTCCCACCCTCTGGAACCAACTTCCTCTGGGGCTCCGGTTGGCTCCTGACCTCCGCACCTTCTGCTGTGACTTAAAGACATGTCTGTTCAATCTGGACTGGGGGGAGGGGTTAAATATGTATTTTAACATGTTTTTTATTCAGATATTTTATTGTTGTGAGCCGCCCTGAGTCCTACGGAGATAGGGCGGCATATAAATCAAATCAAATCAAATAAATAAATAAACCCACCACTGATGTAGATAGACAGACAATAAACACCCACAGAGAGAGAGAGAGATGTGTAAACAAACACATATATTGAAGTAGTTTATTCAAAATTTGTTTATACATGTAAACAAATACGAATATTGAATTGAATTTCTCGTTTCATCAGAGTAAGCAGCTTAACTACAATGCCGGCTGGCGACCCCCAGGAGGAGAGCCTTCTCTGTGGTGGCACCTACCCTATGGAACAATCTACCCCCAGAGATACGAGTGATCTCCGACCTCCGGATTTTTCGTCGGGCCCTAAAAACTTATTTTTTTCAGTTAGCCGGTCTGTCTTGATTTTAGGGTTAGTTTTAAAATTTTAATATTGATTTTAATTGACAAGTTTTAAATTATGGGCCAAATTTATAAATTATTTTAACTTTATTTTTAACTGTGATGTTATGTATAGATGTTTTTATCTTGGCTGTTCACCGCCCTGAGTCCGAAAGGAGAAGGGCGGTATAGAAATTTGAATAATAAATTTGAATAATAAATAAAAACTACATGTAGTTTTGTAGTCTCGTCTTTCAGAAATGTAGGAGCATTCCTCCCTCACCCCTGATGAGCAACAAATACTATTTCTTGATCTTCACAATTATTGTTGTTTAATGCTGGGAATGATGTTGTCTGCATGTACGGGACAGGGGGGCATAATTTCCATCACAGCTATCTTTTTTTTCCAGCTTTATTGGCATATGTGCTGGCTCATTGGTAGTTTGAAGGAAAATGGCAAGCGATGCAATGTTTACATTGACAGCATGAAGAACAGGCGGTGAATGCTGTCTCTTTAAGCTGGGAGCCTAGCCTCCGATTCATGCAGCTCTTATGCATTAGTTCCACAAGACTTTTTAGACACCTGTTGAGAACTGTATGCCAAGCATGAAATTCCATCTTGGAAAAGAAAAAGAAAAAGGGGGGGGGGAAGAGAGAGAGTGATGAAACCTAGGAGAACTCCATGAAGGAGAATGAAGTGAAAAGAAGCATGTGTTGTGACCCAGGCCCAAATAGTTAATATTAAACTCAAAACAGTTCCAAAAACAAACAGATTTTATTAAAATAGCTGAGAATTAACTCATTCTCATCTTATTCCAAATTAAACGAAAGCAAAGTCCTCAAAACACCATTCTTCAGTTTATCTCTGACCTTGGGATCATTAGGCAAACTGCCAAAGGCTTTTCTTGGCAACAGTTCAGGAACAGAAGACGCCGACAAGAAAGAAATACATCCAAACATGAAGCAAATCTCTCAATGTTGTTTTCCGGTAAAGAGGCCAAGAGCTGTTGCTGGTCTTTTAAGCCTTATGGGAGGGGCCAATCGTCTCTTGGCCTTACTTCCGAGTTGTCCTCTCTGCTTTAGCTGCTCCTGCCTTCTGGCAGCTCTTCTCATACGTGTACTAGGAACAGGCTCCTCCTGTTCTTCTGCCTCTCTACTGTCAGCCTCTGGTGGCTCCGGAGTCCGCACATCACTCCCCGATGGCCCTGGCTCCATCTCTGCCTCTGACGCAGAGCCCTCATCTGGGCCTTCCTCAGCCTCCAGGACTGGCCCATGTTCTTCCTCAGCCTCATCGCTGTCTGACTCCGCTGCCAGTTCCGCAGGCTGCTGGTGGACCACAACAGCATGAGATTCCAGCCAGGGGTGAAATCTACTTACCTTCCCTACTGGTTTGGAAGTTCATGTGCAAGCTTGGACCCTCTGTGCATGCTCAAACCCTTCTGCGCATGCACAGAGGGTAAAAAATCTGGTTAAAACTAGGAAGTAATGGCATTTGGGCAGGTGGATGGAGTCTCGCACTGCCACCACTACAGGTTCTCCAAACCAACTACCACCGCTGCTACCGGTTCACCCAAACTGGTGCGAACCGGTAGCATTTCTCCTCTGATTCCAGCCCTCTGAATATTTGGATGGCTCTCGTTGACTTCTGTGCAGCTGGCTTCAGAATAAACACCCGTAGGATTACACTGAATGGATTTTTATTTCAGACATAAATTTCATTTTGGGTGATCTTTGTCATTTGTCCCCCATTCCTTCCTTTGTGATTGTCTTCTCCAGAAACAACATCTGCGTTATAAACTACTGAAAAGAGCAGAGCCAGCCTTGTGAGGTTATACCGGTCTCTGAGGGTAAGAAAGATTGGTTGATTGATTGATTGATTGATTGATTGATTGATGCTGTAGACTGCAATACAAGCAGACCTTGAATTACAACCGCAATTGAGCCCAAAATTTCTGTTGCTATGTGAGATATCTTATGACCTTCCTTACCACAGTTGCTAATTGAAGTTGTTAAGTGAGTCACATGGGTTGTTAAGTGAGTCTGGCTTCCTCATTGACGTTGCTAGTCAGAAGGTCGTAAAAGATGATGACCTGACCCCAGGACACTGCACCCGTCATAAATATGAGTCAGTTGCACCCCATGTGACCATGAGGAGGCTGCAATGGGAAGAGAAGAATCTTCTAGTTTTTCACCAACAGCGATCCAATTAATGCTATTTAAAACACAAACTTGGGATGGTCCTTTAATCCTTTAATAGGAGCCTGGATAGCTCAGCAGACTAATGCATTGTAATTTAACTCCAGCTGTCTGCAATTAGTAAGTTCGAATCTCTCCAAGGCTCAAGGTTGACTCAGCCTTCCATCCTTTCTAAGGTAGGTAAATTGAGGATCCAGTTTGTGGGGGCAATAAGCTGACTTTGTATAAATACACAAAAGTATGAAGGCTATTGCTTAACGCATTGTAAGCCGCCCTGAGTCTCCAGAGAAGGGCGGCATATAAATCTAAAAAAAAAAGAAAAGAAGAAGAATCTTCTAGTTTTTCACTAACAGCGATCCAATTAATGCTATTTAAAACACAAACTTGGGATGGTCCTTTAAACCATGGGAGCAGTTTACTTTTCCCCACTAAATGTGTCTGGCAGAGAAGCTGGAATTTTTAGGAGTTGTTTTTTTTTTACTATGGAAGCAGAATCTTGCAGCTTTTCTAAAATAGCTGTTACAGGAGAAAAGGCAAGATATTCTTTAAAAAAAAAATCAGCTGAAACACAGGTTCATCTCCAGATACCGTCTCTGGTTCCAAATACACGATTCTTAATATGCCAAATCAGAGGCATGAAGCAGACAATCAGTTTTCATGTGCTCCAAATAAATTGGGGAAAAAAGTGGGGGAAAGCATCTAAGGAGAATCTCGTACTATTTCAACAGCAAAGCGATTCTGAAAAAAAAAAAATGCTAACACTGCGGCACACATTACTTCCAACCCTCCCTTCCATTGGGAGAATTTGGGAGAAAACCTGACTGTCTCCCTGTTGTGTTTGGAATCACTATTTCTTCCTCCAGGAATGGGGAAATATGCCTAAGGATTACAACAGGTTAATGAAAAATGACAAGCCAAGTCACATTACGCACCATGCCATCTGCCAAGCTAGGCTAAAACAACCTCACTCCAAGGGAAGCAAAAATAAAATAAAATAAAAATGTTCACACGGTGATAATGAAACTTGTGAAAAATGACAGCGGATGAGTGAATCCCCCAACTTTTAATTGAGGAAATATAAATGACTTAGGTAGATAACTAATTTTTAAGGTGCTATTTTAAGGATTAAAAAAAAAAAATCCCGCAAGGAAACACAATAACGTCCCTTAATGTGTGAGATTGGTCAAAAAGATGGGATTTTGGTCAATAGTAATAATAAACTGAAGGGTGGCTCAGTGGTTAAGTCGCTGAGCTTGCCGATCGAAAGGTTGGCACTTCAGCGGTTCGAATCCCTAGTGCCGTGTAATGGGGTGAGCTCCCGGTACTTGTCCCAGCTTCTGCCAACCTAGCAGTTCGAAAGCACGTAAAAAATGCAAGTAGAAAAATAGGGACCACCTTGGGTGGGAACGTAACAGCGTTCTGTGCACCTTTGGTGTTGAGTCATGCCAGCCACATGACCACGGAGACATCTTCAGACAGTGCTGGCTCTTCGGCTTTGAAACGGAGATGAGCATCGCCCCGTAGAGTCGGGAATGACTAGCACATGACTAGCACATGCGAGGGGAACCTTTACCTTTAATAATAAACTAGCAGCATCAGCAATAGGATAATAATGACTTCCAGAGGAAGAAATGGTGGACTGATGACAATTCACAGTGCTGGCAATCTTGGTGAAGAATGAAGAGCTGGTGAATAGAGTGGCTCTTCAAATCTCTCTGGATAAGCAAAGGACAGGAGATCACTCACAAATGCTCCAGACAGGTGCTCCTTGTGAGGGTATTGCAAGACAATGGTTTC
>NC_142070.1:76907500-76935000 GCF_059756535.1 Pantherophis guttatus | reverse complement strand
GAGGAGCCCTGCGCTGAAAAACACTTTAGATCTGTTCCAGCGACATAACCCATATCATGTAACAATCTCTAGGGGTGGGTGGGAAATGTGGAGATTTGCGACAAACAGACCCGGGGAAAAACAAATCTGCAGAAAACCTTGGGTTTTACAAATAAATACTGCTTTTCTTAAACGAGACGGCTCTACACTTTGCCAAGATTGTTATAAACCAGCTGCTCAGTCAGGTGGAACCTAGTTGTACGATATCTTGTAGGTGATTGTGAGCAAAGAAAATAGCAAGAACTGGCTGGTATTGTCCTTACTTATAGGACCTAAAACTGTTCTATTCCAGAGAGAGGGGGGAAGAGAGGGAGAGGGAGAGGGAGAGGGAGAGGGAGAGGGGAGATGGAGAAATATGTCCTGCTCAAAGGAATATTCAAAACATTGGGATACCAAAATAATAATAAAAGATTGTATTTATGAATACCTTGCCTTACCTTACCTTTCATGCTGTTCCAATCACCAATCAACTCTGTAAGACTTACAACCCTACCAGATTTATCCATATATTTTATCCTGCTTTTATTACTTTTATAAGTAACTCAAGGCAGCAAATGTACTTAATACTCTTTCCTCCTCCTGAGTTCAGCGGTGGGATTCAAATTTTCCCACCATCGGTTCTGTGGGCGTGGTTTGGTAGGCGTGGCCTGGTAGGGGGTCATGTGACTGAGTGGACGTGGTCAACTTGACAATGCTCATGGCCACACCCACTCTGTCACATGACACCCCATCACCAAGCCATGCTCACAGAACCCGGTAGGACAAAAATTTGAATTTACAGCTATTGCAGCCTTTATTTCTACCTATTTTCTACCCAGGCCTGGCTTTATTTATTTATTTATTTATTTATTTATTTATTTATTTATTTATTTATTTATTTATTTATTTATTTATTTATTTATTTATTTATTTATTTATTTATTTATTTATTTATTTATTTATTTATTTATTTATTTATTTATTTATTTATTTACATTTCTATACCGCCCTACTCCCGAAGGACTCAGGGCGGTGAACAGCCACAGGATAAAACACATAAATACAAAAATTTAAAATAGAATAAAAACGAATTAAATAATTTGGCTGAATTTAAAATACCCCATAATTTAAAAACAAATTAAAATTTACATTTAAAAAGGGGAGAAGATTTAGGCCAGGCCAGCTTGATGAAATAAAAAAGTCTTAAGCGTGCGACGGAAGGTGCGCAGATCCGGGATCCTCTGTATCTCTGGGGGGAGCTCGTTCCAGATCGTAGGTGCCCCCACAGAGAAGGCTCTCCCCCTAGGGGCCGCCAGTCGACATTGTTTGGCCGACTATCAAAGGCCTTTTCCTGCATGCTGTCTGCTTTCCCTTAGCCAGTTGCATATGTTGCTCTGTTCCCCCTTTTTCAGAGGCCCTGGCCCTAGCCCAGCTTCCTCCCCCATGATCGCCTCTTTCTTTGGGCTTACCTTCCTTCCGCGGCAGCTGGTGGCAGAGACGAAGGCAAGCTTCCTTTTTCAGTGCGACTGCAAGAAGCATCCAAGCCACTACCTCTCTGCCAGACGGAACTGAGCCAGCAGTGATGGCTGGCTGGAGGCTTTTTGCACTGAAAACTACCGGAGGTCTGGAACATGCCTAAAAAGCCACTGCAATGCTGTTGTCCAGAGTAATGAGATCAGCCATATTTGGCACCAAGTACTGAGAACATCTTTAGAACCTCATGAAAAGAAGGACTAGGGATGATATAACAGCACTGTTTCAATATTTGAAGGGCTATTACAAAGACGAAGAGGTCAAACTGGCTTCCAAAGCCCCAAAAGGCGAGACAAGAGACAATGGTTGGAGACTAACCAAGGAGAGAACCAACCTAGAACTAAGGAGTGATTTCTTAATGACGAGAGCCATCAACCAATGGAACAGAAGTTGCCTTCAGAAGTTGTGGGTGCTCCATCACTAGAGGCTTTCAAAAAGAGACTGGACAACCATTTGTCTGAAATGGTACAGGGCCTCCCACTCGAGCAGAGGGTTAGACTAGAAGACCTCTGAGATCCCTTTCAAACTCTATTCTTCTAATGTAGGCGCACCTTATCAACATTTATAAATATTCTATACGGTCAGAGTATAAGTCATTGCCTATTTGTGTTTTTAGCTAATAGTTTTGGATTTCTGGAATTCAACTCTACAAGATTAGTAGTTTTCTTCTCTGATCCTAGCTATATATATGTATGTATGTGTGTGTGTGTGTGTGTATGTATGTGTGTGTATATATATCCTGATAATTATAGCTAGCAGAATTTATTTGATATCTTTCAGCTGATTTGGCAAGAAATGGAGAAAACTTCAATCAATCAGTCAAAGAATCAAAACAAAATCACATTGAATCCAAGACAATTATCTTTGACTATGCGTTTACTGGCTCGCGCTGTCAATCTCAAATAGATATTTTTTTGCCAAGTTATAGTTAATGTTAGAAGAGCAGTTAATGTTTTTTAAAAAAGTAGATTTTGTCATCAAGAGCTTGGTGGTTTTGCTCTATTATTTTTCATATGTCACAACTTCTGATACGGAGTTGGATTAAAAATGAGAACACCTAATGTATTTCTAGAAGCATAGCTCTGAATGTTTAAGTAACCTACTTTGCTATTTATGAATTATTATACCAATTTTCATTAGATGGAGAATGTATTTATTGCTCAAACTATTTGTTAAATCAAAAGTGGATGAATAATGAATGCCTTGTTATTTATTACAATCGTTTTAAAGTACTTCCCTCCCCTCTCCTATTCTGATCAATGCAGCTCATGATGAAAATCAAAATGTTTCTTCTTGAAGTTCCTTTAAAGTTTCATCTCCCTCAAGGAAAAGTTTTCTGCAAATAAGGCTGAAGTCGTTAAATAATTTTTCAACATCTATGTTCCTGTTCGTAGCTGGCTTCTCTCTTGAGACAACTTCATGAAGAATTTTCACCAGGAATCTGTTGTGGATAAAAAGGATGACTTGCTACCATGGACTGTTGTGATGACATGTCTATGAATCTTGGTTTTATTTTCTTCTGTGCTTCATCTCCGAATCAGATGTTTCATATCTTTTTTAGGGGATGCGGTGACTCAGTGGCTAAGACACTGAGCCTGTCGATTGAAAGGTTGGCAGTTCAGCGGTTCGAATCCCTAGTGCCGCATAACGGGGTGAGCTCCCGTTACTTGTCCCAGCTCCTGCCAACTTAGCAGTTCGAAAGCACGTTAAAAAATGCAAGTAGAAAACTTGCATTTTCTACTTGTAGAAACTTGTAGAAAGCTGAACTGAAAGCTACTGAGGGGACAGTTGAAGGCAGTTTTCCACTTGTCTCCTTCTTTGATTCATACGTCTCTTGCAGGTCCAATTTGGTGAACACCTTCCCCTTTGCCAGGTGGGCCAACATGTCCTTCATTTTTTTTTCTTATGAATATGAGAAATATTATAAGATATAAAGATATCTTATCAGCAACAGGGGAACTGAAAACAAAACAAGAATTAGAGGAACTAGGGATTGAAATGGAGTGGTATACTCAGCTGCAAATACAAGCGAGATATGGGAAAGATGCAAAATTATATGGTTTTTATTTGGAAATGACAACATTGGATGAGATACTCACAGGAACTGAGGAAAAAAATATCAGAAGACTGTATCATTACTTATTGGAAGTGAAGTTGGAAGAAGAACAAGTGAAAGGAACAATGATAGCATGGGCAAAATATTTTGGCTATACGATTGAGCTAGATAAATGGCAACAACTATGGGAAAGAAATTATAAATTAACAATGGCCACAGCATACAAAGAGAATGTGTATAAAATGTTTTATAGATGGCACATGTCACCAGAGAGCTTGGCAAAAATGTTCAAAGATAAATCAGCTAAATGTTGGAAATGTCATCAGATACCGGGATCATATTATCATATGTGGTGGACATATCCAGAAGCGAGAAAATATTGGGCAAGACTTAGAATATGGCTAGAGAAGATGATACAGCAACATATTGATTTAAAACCAGAAATGTTTCTGTTGGGTATTTTTTCAGAAAAGTATAGTAAAGAACATATATATTTAATAATACATATCAAAACGGCAGCAAGAATGATATTTGCACAAAAGTGGAAAATAGAAAAAATCCCTACAAAAGGAGAGGTAATTAAGAAAATATTGGAATGTGCAGAAATGAATAGGTTGACATTGGCAATTAAAGGGAAAACAGAATCGGAGTATTACAACATTTGGGGGAAATTTTATCAATGGATAGAAAGTGAGTATAGATAATAAACAGGATAAAGACAAGAACTTTGAGATGAATATGTTGTAGCATATTAAAATTAAATGAAAGAAGGAAAGATAAATATATATTTTAAGAAATAATGGTAAACGTTGAAGATGATAGCACAAATATTATACTCAGATGATACATGGATTGATTAAAAATGTACAGGAATACTAGAGGAATAATAGTAAAGTAAAAAAATGAAATTGGAAATGAAGACATACAGTATGTAAATAGAAATCGGGTCTGCTCGAATACCATCTCAGACTGAATTAAAAAAGGAAACAACAAAGGAATGGAAAAGAGGGGAGGAGTAGAGAGGGGAAAGTAGGGGAGTTGGGAGGTGAGAAGAAGAGAAAAGAAGAATGGGAAAAGGAGAGGAAGAAGAAAGGGGAAAGAAGAGCAGGAGAGAGGGTAAGAAGGGGAGGAAGAAGAGAGGAGAGGGGAAAGAGGAAAGGAAGTAGGAAAGGAAAGGAGAGGAGGAATGAGGAAAGAAGAAAGAAAGGAGGAGAAAATAGGGAAAGGAAAAAAGAAAGGTTGTAGTAAAACAAAAGAAGGAAATAGTAAAAGAGCAGACCCAAACAAATAATTAATTAATTACCTAATGGAAGTTAAAGAAGAAGATGAACGAACAATGGATAAGGATGGATAAAAGACTGTACATTTAAACATGTTGATGAAAAATAAAAATAAAAAACTTCTTTCAAAAACAACATGTCCTTCATAAGGGGGAATGGGTAGGTGTTTTCCATGCATACGGCATTAATATCCCTAAAATCCACACACAGCCTCATTGACCCGTCCTTCTTTTCCTTAAAGAAGACCGGGGCTGCCACTTTAGATTTCGCTGGCTGGATGAATCCATGGGCTAGGTTGGCCCTTTGGTGGGAAGGTAACAGCGTTCCTTGCGCCTTTGGCATTGAGTCATGCTGGCCACATGACTACAGAGACGTCTTTGGACAGCGCTGGCTCTTTGGCTTTGAAACAGAGATGAGCACCGCCCCCTAGAGTTGGGAACAACTAGCACATATGTGCGAGGGGAACCTTTACCTTTACCTTTACCTTTTTTAGGCTGTCCGGTTGTCAACATTTTACTATAAAGGAAAAGCATTTGATTGCAGGAGAGGAAAGATGTCCCCACTAAAAACATATTCTACAATTTTAGAGATCCATACAGACAACCTGGGGGACATAAGGGAAGGGGGTTGTTTGATGTTCCTAATGCTAATACTGGAGACATTGCTCATATGCAGGAGTAAGGTTGTTTATCTTCAAAATATTAGAACTGTGGAAATCCATACTACTGACTCATGATGAGCAACTAATAGAAAAACAGAGTTGGAAGGGCCTCTATTCCAAACCCTTGCTCGAGCAGGAGATCCTATATCATTTGAGACATATGACTGTCCAATCTCTTCTTAAAAACGTCCAGTGTTGGAGCACCACAACTTCTGGAGGCAAGTGGTTCCACTGATCAATTGTTCTCAGTTGTTCTCAATGTAGTTTTAGTTGGTTCTCTCCTTGATTAGTTTTCATTCATTGTTTCTTGCCTTCAGTTTCCTTGAAGAATAGGTTGACCCTCTTTTCTTTGTGGCAGCCCCTGAGATATTGGAACACTGCAAGCCTCCTCTAGTCCTTCTTTTCATTAAACTAGACATCCCCAATTCCTGCAACCGTTCTTTGCATGTTTTAGCCTCCAGTCCTTTGTTGCTGTTGTATGCACTCATTCTAAAGCAGGGGTGTCAAACTCAAGACTGACGGCCAGATTTGGCCCATGGGGTTCTTAGATCTGGCCCATGGGGCCACCCTGGAAACAGTGAAGGACCGGCTCGTGGTCCCTCTGCTAGTGAAAATGGAGCTTGGGAGGGCTGCGGAAGGCCCACCCGGGCTCCATTTTTGGCTGTGATGGCTTCCTGCAGCCCTCTGCCAGCAAAAACAGAGCTCAAGAGAGCCACACATAGTCCTTCCAAGCTTCGTTTTTGCTGGCAGAGCGTTTGGGCTGCCACAGGCGCCCCCGACACAAGTGACATTGAGCTGGCCAATGACGGCGACACCCACCCCATCCCCCTTAGGTCAAACACAACCATCAATGAAATCGAGTTTGAAACCCTTGTTCTAGAGTCTCAACATTTTTTTTTTATTTCCTGGCAACCAAAACTGGATGCCATATTCCAAGTGTGGTCTTACACCTGGAATTATAAACTGATGTTAACAGCAATTATAAAAAAGTTTTTGGACTGTGCAGAAGCAGATAAATTGACTAAGAAATTAAAAGAGAGAGACCAAACACAAACATGTTTATCCTGGGAAAAATTATATACTTGGCTAGAGAAGAGAAAATCATAACCCAAACCAAAAGAGGAAAGGTTGTTATGGAGAAAACTATATTATACAAGGAAAGTGAGGTCGGTTAGACCTAATTGATATATAAAGAGATATAAGTTGTTCTATCTCCCCTAGATTGTAATAATATATTGAATAGTTAGTTGTTAAGGTGCTAGCTGCACCTACCACTTGTTTGTTATTTGTGATGTTTTTTGTGTTGTATGTTATTTATATGGTGTGTTGTTATTTTTTGTTTGATATGGTGTGTTGTTATTTTTTGTTTGTTTTTAATGGAAAATGTAAATAAAGATATTTTAAAAAAATAAAACTGATGTTAACATTTCACATGATCTTAATTCTACCCCTCTTTTTAATTGAAACTTGTCTGACTGGTAACTGCCATTTCAACTCAGGATCCCCAAACTGCTTAGATGTCAGTGAGTAACCAGAGGCTGATAATCCAGCATTAAAGAGATTAGAAACAGATGCTATTTATATTTCAACTAGGATGATTTCTTACAAAGGCAAATTGAATGCATGCGGTAGAACAACCGGAGTATAATTAGCTGTTGAGTGAAATTCTGGCTAATCAAGCAGTGATCAACAATCCTTGCTTTAAATTCTGGCTTGTGGAGGGAAGGGGATTAATGATGGTCATGAAAATGCAATGTTCATCACAATAGTCTCCTAATTTTTTTTTTTTTTAAAAAAGGAATCTGGAGATACTGGGTGTCTGTAAGAGGCATATTCTACTTAGCAATTGCTCTTGTAAGACTGATGTGAGATATTTTGCTGCCTGAGTTTGATCTGTACATGACTCTTCCAAAGCAGGGAATGTAATAAAACCAGCAAAATTATTTGGTCCTTGAATCGCAACATCTTACAAGATTGTTCTCTTCTTTCTTTGTCAGAAATTTGTCAGAAATCACAAATCTGAGCACTCTCCCTTCATTGTCTCAAAAGGACTAGGACTGACCCTCCCCTAAATTCCTTAAAGCCTTATCTATTTGTTCCCAAGTGTCAGCTGTCACACTGGAGAGATTCCCATATTATAGGCAGAAGATAATAAAGTGCGTAAGAAGGTAATCATTTAGAGATGTGCTGGCACAGTGGTTAGAATGCGGTATTGCAGGAGTTTGATTCTGGTGGACTCAAGGTTGACTTCCATCTTTCTGAAGTTGGTAAAATGAGGACCCAGATTGTTGGGGACAATACAGTGGTGAGTTGCCCCTGGTTCAGACCGGTTCTCTAGAACCAGTAGTAAAACCGGAGGGAGGCTCTGCCCACCAACCCCGATGTCATCAGAACGCTTCTGCGTGCGCAGCCCCATTGCGAACCGATAGTAAAGGTAAGTAGAACCCACTCCTGGGGCAATATACTGACTTGGTAAACTGCTTAGAGAGGGCTGTAAAAGCACTGTACAGCGGTATATAAGTCTATGGCTATTGCCCTTCCATCCTCCCTCCCTCCCTCCCTCCCTCCCAGTGTTTAGAATGTAGTATTGCAGGCTAATTTTACTGACTGCCAGCAGTTTGATCCTCACTGGCTCAAGGTTGACTAAGCCTTCCATCCTTCCGAGGTGGGTAAAATGAGGACCCAGATTGTTGAGGGCAATATGCTGACTCTGTAAACTGCTTAGAGAGGGCTGTAAAGTACTGTAAAGTGGTCTATAAATCTAAATGCTATTGCTACTTAGGTCCATCATCCTTTTTGTCCTCCTTATCATCCTATTTTCCATTTTCATTTTTATCCAATTCAATGTTTAACCTACCTAATTCCAGTTTAAATCTTTAAGGTATGACAAAATGTGGAGCACCATTTCCCACTGGCAGCGTGGAGTGGGTCATATGCTACCTCCAGTGGTGGGATTCAAATAATTTAACAACCGGTTCTCTCCCCTAATGACTGGCTGGATGGGCATGGCCATGGTGGGCATGGTCACAGGGTGTAACAGGCAGCAATTGGCCTCCTGCAACCCCCTGGGAGCAAAAATGGGCCACGGGGGGGGCTGCCCCCTGTGCCCCATTTTGGGCCTAGTAGGCCTCCCTACAGCCTCCTGGGAGCAAAAATGGGCTGCGGGGACCGTGCGGCACCCTGTTTTCGGCCTAGTAGGCCTCCCTACAGCCTCCAGGGAGCAAAAGCGGGCTGTGTGGGGGACATGCTGCAACCCTCTGTGCCCCATTTTGGGCCTAGTAGGCCTCCTTGCAGCCTCCTGGGAGCAAAAATGGGCCACCGGGGGGGCATGCTGCAGTCCCAACCCCCGTACTCCATTTTGGGCCTAGTAGGCCTCTCTGCATTTACCTGGGAGACAAAATGGGGCATGTGGGGACTCTTGGAAGGGGCGGGGAGGGGAGGAGCCAGCCAACAATTTAATAACCGGTTTACCCGAACCGGCCCGAACCGGCTGAATCCCATCACTGGCTACCTCCCCTTGCATTCTGAGGGCAGTTGAAATAATTTGGCAGGCTCTGGTAGACCGTTCTGTAGAAATTCTACAGAATGCAATACATATCAGCGCCCAGATGAATTATTTCCCTTGGGTTTATTTGTGGCAGGTGACCCGTTACTGTCTATAATGAAGCAAAATGTAGAATGCAAGTAACAGGTACAATTCTGCTGGGAAGACACCAGCAGAAGTCGGAATTTATCCCTTTCTCTCTCTGCCCTGTAGCAAGTAACCTCCTATTGACTTTGTCTGTTATTGTTTATTTCATCGTGCGCTGTATTATTTTCTAGCCGTTTTTGTTTTGTACGCTCTTCTAATTTGCTAGCCTTGGCAGCAATAAAGAATCCATTCATTCAGGTAGATTACTTGATTTAGTTATAGAGAAAAAGAAAAGGAGAGGGTATGTAAGTTACAGGCATCTTATTGAAAAAGATTTACATTGAAAACTCTGGGGATTTGTTATATCCTATACAGCTTGAGTAAAACTGGGAGCAAGACATAATGGTTAAACTTGACTTTATTGGGCTAAGCAATTAACTGACAGGGCCAGTCCACAGCTGCAATATTTGCACCATACTTACCAGACATACCGAAAACACGACCCACCCCAATAATAAGCCGAACCCTATTTTTTTCAGGGCTGGACTAATATCACCCCTACCCCAAAAATAAGACTGGGAGGATGGGTGTGGCCAGCATTAGTGGTGGTGCGTGCACGGGAGGAGGGGCAACTGTCCCGCTAGCCCCTTGGGGCAGTGCAAATACAGCTTTTGCCCTTCTCTTTCTGGGTGCAGCGCTTTTGCTTGTTGGGGGCATTTCCCCAAAGCCGGCAGCTCTGCGGCTAGCTGCTTTGCTTTTTCCCTCTTTTTGGGAGGCTCGCGGGAGGCTTTTTGATGAATGGGAGGAAAATGGGGAGGGGGAATTTTCACTGCCTGTCATCCATTCCTCAAGCTCAGCACAGACTGAGGGAAGGATGGCAGGCAGGATAATTCCCCCTCCCCATTTTCCTCCCGTTCACCAAAAAGCCTCCATTCCGAATGCTGAAGGTTTGGGAATGGAGGCACCGGTGCATCCACGGTGCATCCAGCTCACCGAGTCTGGCCTCAAAAAAAGTAAGACCACTTCTAAAATAAGCCCAAGTGTTTATTTTCAAGTGTAAAAGAAAATAAGACCTGGTCTTATTTTCTGAGAAACACGATACCGACATAGCAAGAGCTATGTCAAGAGTCTCCTTGCAGTGAGATGGCCAGCAAATAAATTTAATAAATAAATAAAAATAAAAAAGTTACAAAAATTAATCCTAAATGAAAAGAGGGAGAGGGGAGGGGAGGGGAGGGGGAAGAGGAGGGGAGAGGAGAGGAAAGGAGTGGAGAAAGGAATGGAGAAGAGAGGAAAGGAGAGGAATGGAGGAGAGGAGAATGGAGGAGAGGAGGGGGAGGGGAGAGGAATGGAGGAGAGGAGAATGGAGGAGAGAAGAATGGAGAATGGAGGAGAGGAGAGGGGAGGGGAGGGGAGGGGAGGGGAGAGGAATGGAGGAGAGAAGAATGGAGAATGGAGGAGAGGAGAGGAGAGAGGAATGGAGGAAAGGAGAGGAAAGAAGAGGAGAGGGGAGGGGAGAGGAGAGGAGAGGAGAGGAGAGGAGAGGAGAAGAACTTCTTAAAAGAAAGCATTATCTGTAGACTGATGAATGCCAATTATCCTTCCTTGAAACATTAAGGCAGACAGGACTTCAGGAAGCTTTGGCAAAAATCACACTTGGAATATTGCATTCAGTTTTGGTCACCACAATATAAAAAAGATGCTGAAACTCTAGAAATGATGCAGAGAAGAGCAACAAAAATGTTTAGGGGCCTGAAAACTAAAACATATAAAAAGAACGATTGCTGGAATTTGGTATGTCAAGTCTAGTGAAAAGAAGGACTAGGGGAGACATGATAGCAGTTGTTCCAATATCTCAGGGGCTGCCCCAAAGAAGAGGGAGTCAAGCTATTCTCCAAAGCACCTGAGGGCAGGACACGAAGCAATGGATGGAAACTCATCAAGGAGAGAAGCAACCTAGAAACAAGGAGAAATTTCCTGACAGAACAATTAATCAGTGTGGCTGCTCCAACATTGGAAGTGTTTAAGAAGTGACCTTGATGTAGGGTTTCCTGCCTAAGCAGGGGGTTGGACTAGAAGACCTCCAAGTTCCCTTGAACGCTGTTATTCTGCTGTTTCAAACTTGCTAATGTACAATACATTCTACCGATACGACAAAATAACAAATAATAAATTACGATGTGTTGAGTCCTTTCTTTCTGGGAAGATAGGACTACTAGACCTAGGCTGCAAAAAAAAAAGAGAGATGGCAGTCTTAAAATAGCTTCAGTTATTGCTTCAGTACACAGCAGAAATCCAAAAGAGATCGGAAAGAAAAAAAAAAAAACCTTACCCAACAAAACAAGACCAACAAAAAAATATGTTTCACATAACACAATTCTTCCATATTTGGTAATGTAAGGCTTCCCACTGTTAAGCAATATGTTTTTCGTGTACTGCAAGGGAAAATAGGGCATATTTCCAACTGCTAATTTAACAATATAAATAGAGTCATTCAAATTATACGTACGGATATAGATACCTCTATAACTCTGTCCTTCTGTCTTTTATGTAGGGTATTAAAATTGATTGTAAGTATTAATCGGCTAAAATTAGGCTGTGGTTTTTTTTGTTTTTTTTTAAATCCTCAGACATGATACCAATTCATTTTCAACCTCAGTATTCCCAGAGAAGCCAACAACCAATTTACACACAAAAAAAATAAATAAATCTCTCTGATATCAAAAGACTTTCTTTCAAATGTTTGTGGGACTGCAACCTAAGCAGCTGGAATATTTCCAACCCTGTGGCCCAAACATCATATTTCTTTTAAACTAGATTTACACATAAATGCCATCTACTTTGTCTGTGTTAATGCTTGATCCCTAGATATCCCAACAGATATTTGATGGCTGCCTGGATATTCTTTTCCTGTCAGCCTGTCTAAGCTTTCATGCACACCAACAATAATAAATGATATATTTTAGGACTTATGGACTTTGGGTTTACACAGCAGCAATTACATCCTCCCCCCCCCCCCCGCAATCTTTTTATACTGTGGTGATATCAACAATACCTAACAGAGGCAATTCGGTCTAATAATTGAGGCACTAGGCTGGAAAGCAAGAAACCATGAGTTCAAGTCCTGCTGTCATGACCCCGTCGGAGCCTGAATCTGCGGAGGAGGATAAGCCAGAGCTGGGGCCTATGGAGGTTGTGGGGGCAGCCTTGTTGGCTTCAGAGGAACATGGGGAGGACCAGGACGAGGCAGCCCCAGGCCCCTTGGGCTTGGGATGGTTTGCCAGCAGGGAGGAACAGGGGCAGGATGACTGAGAGAGGGCAGGCAGTGGAAATGAGAGTGACGGAGCTCAGGCAATGAGCAAGGACAGCCTCCTCCTGATCCCTGAGCATGGAGAGTGGAGAGAAGGTGGGAACAGTGCAGGCTGACCTGACGACTCAGGAGGAGAGCGCCTCACCCCTCTTCTTTGTGGCAATCCCTCAAATACTGGAATATTGCTATCATGTTATATATCTATATATCACCCTATAGCTGTGATGGCGAACCTATGGCATGGGTGCCACAGGTGGCACACGAAGCCATATCTGTGGGCACATGAGCATTGCCCTACCTCAGTCCAGCACGCATGTGCATGCTGGCCAACTGATTTTCGGGCCTTCCGGGCCCACCGGAAGTCAGGAAATGGGCTGTTTCCGGTCCTCCGGGGGAGTGGGGAAGGCTGTTTTCACCGTCCCCAGGCTCCTAGAAAGGCTCTGGAGCCTGGGGAGGGCAAACAAATGGGCGTGCCATTGCGTGCCAAAAGCAGGGGGAGAGTGGGGGGGTCATGCATGCATGCGCGGGGGTGCATTGAATTATGGGTGTGGGCGCGCACATGCGCAATCCCCCCCATTACCCCTCTTTTGGCACACGACGGCAAAAAGGTTAGCCATCACTGCCCTATAGTGATGGTGACAATAAAATAAAATAACATGGAGTTTGCATTTGATCTACAAATGCCAGGTGAGAACAGATTTCTAATTGCACACCTCATAGCTTAAAAGGAATGTGGAAAAAAAAATGATACAGGGACCACATGTAGTTATTCATTTATTCTTTACTAAACAAGTTAATATACCTGCCCAATTCAAAATCCTCTTCACTGATGAAAAACCTAAGTAGACATTCAAAATATTTCTTGATACTATTGATCTCTGAGCATTTTTTGAAAAGTATAATATAGTTGTTGGGTTCCCCCGCTCCCAGTGTAGTAAGAAGTGAGGTTGCTTTTTCACAGAGTAATCTGTGATTGATGATCTAATTTCCAGGAGGCTAGTAATTCTTAAAACAAGAATAAGTAAACCTTTATTCATAGTATCCGTATACCCATATAGTTATCTATCTACCTACCTATCTACCTATCTATCTATCTATCCACCCACCCACCCACCCATCCATCCATCTATGTGTTAAAAGCCCTGGAGAAAGAAAGGAAGGAAGGAAGGAAGGAAGGAAGGAAGGAAGAGAGGGAGGGAGGAAGAAAGGGAGGGAGGGAGGGAGGGAGGAAGGAAGGAAGGAAGGAAGGAAGGAAGGAAGGAAGGAAGGAAGGAAGGAAGGAAGGAAGGAAGATAGATAGATAGATAGATAGATAGATAGATAGATAGATAGATAGATAGATAGATAGATAGACCTGCCCAACTCATACATAGGTGACTCCAAGCAGCTTACAATTTTTTTTAAAAAAAAATCCATCATATAATACATGTCAGAGTTTGTTGCAGGTAATCAAATCCAGAAAGCACACACAGGCAAACTGATTTAGCAGGATCCATTAACTTCTTTATATACATAATAACACATGAAGTAAATGTACAATACCAACAGCAGATTCTTCCAACATGGTAGAGAGTAGAGATCAGTTTTTTAGTTCCAGCAGCAGACTAGACTTTGCAGCTTCCTGCACAGAAGTTAAACTAAGACACGCCCAGGCTCCAAGCTTTCTCAGCTCCCAAACAGCCCTCATTGGCTGACCCGGTTGCTATGCCTATACATTGGCTGACCTTGTTACCATGTCCTATTCCAGCCAATCCCCAATGGCTGACCTGTTGCCATGTCTATCCCAGTTGATGAATATTCTGACAATACAACTGCTAATAAACCCAGCCCAATCCTTCATAGCAACAACAATACAATCAGATTAGTTACTTGATCTGTTCCATTTCCATTCATAGACCCCAGACCTGCTGATAAAATTAGCTATTAGAAGCTTTGAGCAAGATCTATCAAGACCAGGTGTAAAATACGAGATATGTGCCCACGGTGTGTACAAATTTCACACTAGTTATCTACTGGCAGTAATGCGCCATTGGTTCCCAGATATGCAACAATTTCTCTTTTTCTCCAGATTCAGCCTTCTCTGCTATAAGCGGAGTCCTTCTAACTAAACTGAATGCACTAAATGAGTATATGCTTTTATTTCAATCAGGGCAACAATGGGGATTTTGAGAAACTCATTTCAGGGAGAGGGAAGTAAGAAAATTAGTCAGGATGCTGTGAAAATCACACAATACCTTAAAAAAAAATGGCCAGCCTTTGACAACTACTATTTTTTTGTGTGCAAGTGGTTGGACAAAGGCATCAAATGGAGATCTCTTGATTGGTCTTTCAAACTGTAGCTCCTTCATAGGATGACAAAAAGTAAGAGTGACAGGAACACCTGTGCATGGACTTGCATTTACCTGTTAATCCTATGGTGGAAAACCTCTTTGCTTTTTGGTTTATAATTTATTTTTTTTTCCTGATCACCATAAAAGGTAAAGGTAAAGGTTTCTCTTGCACATATGTGTTAGTCATTCCTGACTCTAGGGGGTGGTTCTCATCTCTGTTGCAAAGCTGAAGAGCCAGCGCTGTCCGAAGACATCTCCGTGGTCATGTGGCCGGCATGACTAAATGCCGAAGGTGCATGGAACTGTCAGGTATGCTTCCTTCAGTATCCAGGAAAGGAAAACCCAAATTCAAGCATTTTGAAGAATTTAGTACTTTTACTGAATATGAAAAGAATAGCAACCCAGTTAAAGCTGGAAGTGAGCAAAACGCGCGAAATGCATCTACTAAGCTTCTCCCCCCCCTCTCGTGTTCATAAATCATCAGCCAATCCAAAGGTCTTCCAAAGGTCAGGTGGCAACACGTCTGGCAGCGTCATTCATCAGGAATGTAGGGCAGTTGGTCAGCCGTCCCCTTTTGAAGATTCAGTTTCGTTTCTCACGAAGTTCCATCCTACAAAGACAAAACCACCTCCTGCTCCCTTCCCCCCCTTTGCTCCATAACTAATCCCTCCCCGTTTCTTATGGTAGCTGAAGCAGGCAAGCTGAGGCTGACAGGAACGCTGTTACCTTCCCGCCAAAGGTGGTCCCTATTTTTCTACTTGCATTTTTTACGTGCTTTCGAACTGCTAGGTTGGCAGAAGCTGGGACAAGTCACGGGAGCTCACCCCATTACGCAGCACTGGGGATTCGAACCACTGAACTGCCAACCTTTCAATCGACAAGCTCGGCGTCTTAGTCACTGAGCCACTGTGTCCCTGATCGCCATATCCTCACACAAATCACCCAAACTAACCATTCCTTCCTTTGTTATTCACTTCTGTAGCCTTCCTTCCTTCTGCTGGAAGAAATATCCAACTGGTTCAGTTCCAAGATGGGAGGAAGACACTGGAAGACACTGATTGAAAAGAGGGTTTAATGATGTGGCACAACCACCAAGCACATGTGATTCTGGGTAGCTGACGACATGGAGTTGAGAGTGAGGGATTTTTATATCTTCTCTTGGGCTTTGCACTTGAGCTTCCTGTTCCTGTGCAAGAACCTGTATTCTATTGGCTGTTGTCAGATTCCTATGGGGTCATGTTTATCTGAGTTAAGATTAGTTGACGGCTGATGTAATGTCCTTAGGAGATTGTGCAATGTGGTGAGATCTGGGTCTTCTGCTTAGTGGTCCTATTATGTCCTGAAGGGCCATGTCTTAATCCCATTACCCTGGAGCTGAAGGTCTTTTGACTTCTAGATAGGCTGGCCCAGTTCTGCTGGGGCTATTAAGAAAGACTTGGGGACTGTTTTATGTCTTTTAAAACACATTTTTTCATTCTTCTGGGAGGGGGGGCTTTCCACACTTCCTTCCCTTCCTTCTTCCCTCCCTCCTCCCTCCTTTCCTCCCTCCCCCTCCCTCCTCCCTCCCTCCCTCCCATTTTCTGCAGAATGTACAGCTTCCATCAAAATGATTAAAATAGCCTCACACCATCTACCACACATCATAGCAAGGATGCCAGAGTTTGTATAGGATAAAGCAATACCCCTGTGATTTTTGCCCTCTCTTCCCACAATACAATTCTTTTTGTTTCCTTGCTTATTTCCTTGCTTGTTTTCTGATAAAAACTGAAATTTTAGAGCCCCAATTTATGTTCGTTTGCAGAAAACTATATCCATTGCTATGGTGTGTTTTTTTTTTTTTTTTAAAAAAAAAAAACCTGACAAATTTAATTGTGGTGTCATGATAAATAATTGTCTCTTAATTAAAGGGACTGCATAATTGGTGTGATTAATGTCAAAACGTGTTGGCTTTCCTTTTTTTTTAGTTTAATAACACACTTCTCATATAACCTTGAAAATCCCAGTGCAAAAAATGATAAATAAAGATAATCAGCACAGATTTTCAGGGCATGTATAGTAGGAAGCAAAGAAGAACACACTTCCCAGACATAAAAAAAACATCCATCCATCCATCATCCATCATCCATCATCCATCTACCTACCTACCTACCTACCTACCTACCTACCTACCTACCTACCTACCTACCTCTATCTATCTATCTATCTATCTATCTATCTATCTATCTATCTATCTATCTATCTATCTATCTATCTATTGAAGTGTTAAAAGGCCTGGTGATAGATAGATGATAGATAGATAGATAGATAGATAGATAGATAGATAGATAGATAGATAGATAGATAGATAGATAGATAGACAGACAGACAGATGATAGATAGATAGACAGAGATAGATAGATAGATAGATAGATAGATAGATAGATAGATAGATAGATAGATAGATAGATAGATAGATAGATATAGTTAGATGATAGATAGCAAGATAGATAGCTAGATAGATAACTAGATAGAGATAGATAGATAGATAGATAGAGATAGATAGATGATAGAGATAGAGATAGATAGATAGATAGATAGATATAGATAGATAGATAGATAGATAGATAGATAGATAGATAGATAGATGATAGAGATAGATAGAGATAGAGATAGCTAGATAGCTAGATAGCTAGATAGCTAGATAGCTAGATAGCTAGCTAGCTAGCTAGCTAGATAGCTAGATAGCTAGCTAGCTAGCTAGCTAGATAGCTAGATAGATAGATAGATAGATAGATAGATAGATAGATAGATAGATAGATAGATAGATAGATAGATAGATAGATAGATAGATAGATAGATAGATAGTTAGATGGATAGCATCCTGTCCCCTTGCTCAAGGAAGAAGGTTTCCAGAGTATGAATTCCAGCTGTCATAGGATTTAATGCTGCTAAACTTTGAGCGGTTAATCATTCTCTTCTTGGGCCCATCCTCTTCCAGCTATCCCCTGTATATGTGATACCTGCTCTATTAAATGCAATCAAAATCTGTATAGGTTGAGTATAGGATGGCTTCCTTCATCTGAACCATCTAGTAGAGTAACCCACTTTTGAATAGAATGTCTCTTGGTCAAATGGCTCGTCGACAAAGAACAAGGTAAACTTTCCAAGAAATAAAATAGATTTAATGGATTGATATAAAGAAATAATAATAATAATAATAATAATAATAATAATAATAATAATAATAATAATAATAATAATAATAATAATAATAATAATAATAATAATAGTAATTGAGCAGCGAGCTGAAAATTGGAAACACAAAGCTCTGCATGGCCAATACTTGAAAAGTATTGAAGGCAAAGCTGACCAGAAACTAACTTGGAACTGGTTAAGATCAGGAGTACTGAAAAAAGAAACAGAAAGCTTTATTTTGGCAGCTCAAGAACAAGCCCTAGCCACAAACTGTATGAAGGCAAAAATTCAACATGTTACCACCAACAGCAAATGCCGCCTCTGCAATGAAAAAGAAGAGACAGTTGACCACCTGATCAGTGGGTGCAGCAAAATTTCACAAACTGACTACCTACAACGCCATGACCGTGTTGCTAAAATCATTCACTGGAAATTGTGCCAGAAGTTTGGATTTGAGTACAGCAAAAACCACTGGGAACATCAGGTTGAGAAAGTTTTAGAGAATGAGAAACTCAAGATCTTGTGGGACTTTAGGATTCAGACTGACAGGCACTTGGTCCACAACACACCTGACATAACAATAATTGAAAAGAAAAAAAGGATGGTTCATTGACATTGCAATACCTGGTGATGCATGAATTGAAGATAAGCAGCAAGAAAAAATCACAAAGTACTGGGACTTACAAATTGAAGTTGAGAGACTGTGGAAAAAGAAATCGTGTGTTGTCCCGATTATAATTGGAGCCCTCGGAGCAATACCCAAAGGGCTACCTAGAATTTAGAAATTCTAAATTTGCCAGACTTGAACATTTTGACTCTACAAAAAACCTCCTTACTCGGAACAGCTTACATCCTCCGACGATACCTTAACAGTTCCTAGGTCCTTGGTTAGGACTCGAGCTGCTGAGCTATTAACCAGCCTCAAAGGCTGTGAATCTCACTAAAGATTAACCAATAATAATAATAGTAATAATAATAATAATAATAAAGTTTTTAGGCTTTCAAAGAGCACAATGTAGGAAGGCCAAGCTTTAGAGGAACCACAGAGTTATTCGGATACAACACATTTTGCAGATAAGATTAGTGTGGTTGTGTCTGTGGTTTCACTACGTTGCTAGGCAACACTCAAGCTATGCTTACGTCTCTACCTTAGATGACCTTTGTTTTTTATGTTTTACGGAAAATTGGATGTTGGCTTTCCAAACATTCAATTTTGGAAATGGAGGTGTAAGTGGATTGAGGGGTCCTTGGTGTCTCTTGCAGATTACCTGAACAAGGTAACAGTGTTACTAGCATTTACCTAGTTAATTACCTAGTTTTGGTAATGAAAAGTCTGCAAGAAAACAACCAAGCTCAGAGAGCACCAAGGACTCACAGTCTTCTTCTTCCTCCTCCTCTTCTTCTTCTTCCTCTTCTTCTTCTTCTTCTTCTTCTTCTTCTTCTTCTTCTTCTTCTTCTTCTTCTTCTTCTTCTTCTTCTTCTTCTTCTTCTTCTTCTTCTTCTTCTCCTCCTCCTCCTCCTCCTCCTCCTCCTCCTCCTCCTCCTCCTCCTCCTCCCCTTCTTTCTTTCTTTCTTTCTTTCTTTCTTTCTTTCTTTCTTTCTTTCTTTCTTTCTTTCTTTCTTTCTTTCTTCTTCTTCTTCCTCCTCTTCCTCCTCCCTGCAAATCTCCCTCCTTTCTAGCACTGCTGATGTTATCTAGTTTTGGTAGTGAAAAGTCTGCAAGAAAACAACTAAGCGTAGAGAGCACCAAAACCCCGTCATTTTAATCCTGAGCTACAAACATTCTCCTTCATTGGTACTGTAAATGAGTCATTGGTAAATGAGTTATGGTTCCTTTGCTCTCTTCTTCCACATCTGAGTTTGTAATCATGTTTATCAACCTGCAATCCGATTCCAAACCTCCCTCCACACACACCCCTCAAAAAGGACACTCTATTCCCATCAGTAGAACTAGGGTTAATTATTGGAAATAACGACTTGTATGGGAGCAATCAAGCATTATGTAGTTGGGCATTTGTGCTTATTACACAAATGGGACAGTAAGTCAATAGAACCTTTCTTTGCAATAGAAATGTCCATGGGAGCAGATTTCTCCTCATCTGTTCTGACCTAGGCTTCCTTAGAAATTAAACAGCACAATCTTCGTCCCAGCAAACCTCTTTAATTCATACGGCTGTAAACTACTTTCATTTACAGTCCGCAAGCTTGATAAACAGTCTTCAGAGGAAGGTTATCAACACCCACCTATCTCACGTGGAACGCTGCCAAAGAGCTAATTTCCAGACGCGGGGCAAGGCCAAACTTGGCACAGAGTCACAAACGGAAGTTTCAGATCTTGAATTGGCCAGATGAACTAATTGCTTCCTGCAAAAGCTCACGTCCTGTTCGCTTCTCTTTTATGGGAGGGGCCAATCATCTCCAAGCCTTACTCCCAAGTTGACCCCGTTTTCTTAATTGTTCCTGTCTCCTCGCAGCTCTGCGCATGCATACACTGGGAACAGGTTCCCACTGTTCTTCTGCCTTGCTTATGTCAGACTCCGGAGACTCCGGAGGCAGCAAAGAACTACTATATGGCCTTGTCCCCCTCTCTGCCTCCGACTCAGAGCCCTCGTCTGAGCCTTCCCCAGACTCCAGGACTGGTCCACATTCCTCCCCAACCACCTCACTGTCCAAATCTGCTGCCAGCTTTGCTGGCCACTGACGGGTCACAACATCACCCCAGACCAAGCCAAAGGAGTGTGTGTGTGTGTGTGTGTGTGTGTGTGTGTGTGTGTGTGTGCTGTGGTCATGCTGCTTTCTTACCAACCACTGGTCACATCCCTCTATGAACATTTATGTTAGCCTTTAGGAGAGATTTGACATTTCCTTCACAAAGCCTCCCGCCAGTTTTACTGCTGGTTCTTGCAAACCGGTCTGAACCAGGGGCAACCCACCACTGTTGCAGTCCTTGAGTTCACCCACCATCTATACAAATTAGGAGAAAAATTGCTCAAAAAACAGTAACTGTTGAGAGGGACCTCAGAGTTCTAGTGAACAGACAATTAAATATGACCCATCAGCAGCCAAGAAAGCTAATACAATCCTTGGTTGTATAATCTGAGGCATAGAATCCAAATCACATGAAGTATTAATACCGCTTTATAACGCCTTAGTATGGGATACTGCATCCACTTTTGGTCACACACAGGGTTGGGTTTCACTTATCTTTACCACCGGTTTGCTGCATGTGCACACATGCGCAAAACGCTGTCCGTGCATGCATCCGGCCTTCCATGCATGTGCTTTGCTCACTCGTGTGCCTTCCGCGCATAAGCCAGCCTCAAAAACGTGCCTAAATAGCTTAGCTTGGAGCTGGGGCGGGTGGACGGGCCCACCTCTGGTCACACATTACAAAAAGGACGTTGAGACTTTGGAAAAATTGCAGAGAAGAGCAATTCAGTGTTCTGCCCCAGCTACGGACCCCAAAGAATGCAGCACACGCAAAATCTATACAAAGCTTATTTTACTCAAATAACTCAACCAAAGGCTGTTAATAAACGTGCTTAACAGCCTACAAGAATTCTAAGATAAGGTAATCACAGACTTACTAGGGTTGGCAGAAAACCCAGAAGCTATTTGCAGAGAATCCAGACACAAAGGAGAATGAACAAAAGTTGTTCCCTACAAATTGCTTCAGTTGGCGTTCCTCCTTAAATAGGCTAAGGGAGTCGCCAATTAGCCCCAAGCCTTACTCTCGAGGAGACCTCCTCCTGAGGAGCCACTCCTGCCTTTTGGCAGCTCTGCGCGCCCGCGCATCGAGAAGAGGCTCCTCCTCTTCGTCCTCTTCACTTATGGGAGTTTCTGGAGGTTCTGAAGGCCCTGGCTGAATCCCCGCCTCTGACACCAAATCTTCTCCAGCCTCCTCATTGTCTGACTCGAGTGCCAGCTACACAGGCTGCTGGTGCAGCACCACACCAGCCTCCTCGTTGTCGGAATCAGCTACAATCTGCACAGGCCGCTGACGGGCCACAACACTAAGAGGATTAAAGACCTGGAGACTAAAACGTATGAGGAAAGTTGCAGGAATTGGGTATGGCTAGTCTAGAGAAAAGAAGGATAATGGGGTGACATGAGAGTAGTACTCCAGTATTTGAGGGGCTGCCACAAAGAAGAAAGGGTCAAATGGACCACCCTTATTCCAACTGCTATCACCCCTGCCTACATTCTGTCATTGGTAAATTGAGTGCCCCCAAGCTGGGTTAGATAAAGTTTTCAGTTCTGCCCTTAAAAGACTAATCTAATTCCCTAAGCGAAAAAGCCATGATGACAAATGCAGATGTTAATAAAAATAATAAAAAAAAAACCAGTAAGTGACAAGTATAGTTTAGATTGAAGGATGCATAAGTTTAATACTAAATAAAGCATCTGTTCAGGATGGCATACATATGTGAGGAGCACGATGGTTATAAAAATACATCTTTCCTTGTGCATAATACAGTGGGAAAACTATAGCAACACTGCTAGGAATGGCAACCTTTGGTTTAATTTTGGAATGAGGGAAAATAAAATTATATTAAATTTTCCAACTATGTAATCTATCCCATCTGTCTATCTATCTATCTATCTATCTATCTATCTATCTATCTATCTATCTATCTATCTATCTATCTATCTATCTATCTATCTCTCATCTATCTATAGCTATCCATCCATCTCTCTCTCTCTCATCTATCTCTCATCTATCTATAGCTATTCATTCATTCATTCATCTCTCTGTCTCTCTGTCTCTCTGTCTGTCAATTGATCTATTGATCCATCTATCCATCTATCTATCTATCTATCTATCTATCTATCTATCTATCTATCTATCTATCCATCTATCATCTGTCTGTCTGTCTGTCAGTCTGTCCGTCCATCCGTCCATCCGTCCATCTATCATCTATAGTATCTATCTATCTATCTATCTATCTATCTATCTATCTATCTATCTATCTATCTATCTATCTATCTATCCTTATGTGTATCTATCTATACTTCTTTTGTATAAGCAACATCTGGAAGAAGGAGAAACAGAAGAAGTAGCAGGACCTGAAGGAGAATCTAGAGAGGATGTGGAAAGTCAAGGCCAAAGTAGTCCCAGCTACAGTCCCAGAGCACTTGAGGCTATAACTCCCAAGCTGGAAAACTGGCTCCAACAGATCCCAGGGCTCTATGTCCATGAGAGTAAAGGGAACAAGTAAGATACTTTGTAGAACCCCCAAATTCCCAGGCTTCTGGTAGAGAACCTAAGATTGAGGAAGATACAGACTATATATAGGGGTGAGGAGGATTTATATGTATCCGTATATTCAATTGGAGCAATACAAGAATCATCAGTCAAGCTACCACCTGCCATACACATGAGTTCACCGAAGCCTGGCACTCCACAAGCACTTCCATCAAGGAGACACATCGACCTACAACCAGCCTACAAACCCCTGAGAATTTAAATCAACTGCACAGCCAACCAGCGATGACACCGACCCTCAACCAACCCACCCAGCCCCACCCACTCAGCACTTCACCTCCCAATGAACCTCACCTGACATGACCCACACCTGAACAAGACCCATCATAAGACCCTTACCTGATGTGACCCTCATCTGAGGTGACCTCCCCATCAAAAGACCTACCTGCCACAGGAATCCCTTTTAAGAACGCTGACACTGACACCCCTTAAATTCCACTGAACATGTTACACATATGCATACACACACACATACACAAACACACACATACATACATACATACAGATATAAATAAAATTACCTTCTAACCCTTATGGGGGTATATGCGTCCTCATCAGTCTCAGGCCTTAGAGTTTGAAGGATCTGTGCAGGATGCTGCTTTTGTTGTTGTTAGTTGTGAAGTCGTGTCCAACCCATCGCGACCCCATGAACAATGTTTGTCCTGGTCTTCCTGTCCTCTACCATCCTCTGGAGTCCATTTAAGCTCATGCCAACTGCTTCAGGGACTCCATCCAGCCACCTCATTCTCTGCCGTCCCCTTTTTCTTTTGCCCTCAATCTTTCCCAACATTAGGCTCTTCTCCAGGGAGTCCTTCCTTCTCATTAGGTGGTCAAAATATTTGAGTTTCATCTTCAGGATCTGGCCTTCTAAAGTGCAGTCAGGGTTGATCTCCTCTAGGACTAACCAGTTGGATTGCCTTGCAGTCCAAAGGAGTCGCAAAAGTCTTCTCCAGCACCAGAGTTCAAAGACTTCAATTCTTTGGCGCTCAGCCTTCCTTAAGGTCCAACTTTCACAGCCATCCATTGCAACTGGGAAAAGCATAGCCTTGACTATACCTAGTGCATTTACAGTAGGCTATTTTATTGCTGGTTATTTTGCAGCGATGAATATTCTAACTAGTTCTGCAAGTGGTTAAAATGGCTAGGAATGTGAATTTCTCTTTGTGTATTTGCACCTGTTTGTATGTGTGCCCAGAGGTATGCTTACTTGTGTAGACATATTAAAATAGGGAGAAGAGAAAGAGAGAGGAGAGAGAATAAAACATTGAATTATGGACTCTGTCGGTATACTTAGGGCTTCAAGGTCATTCCCTGCTCTCTAGAATCGATAATATTTATTCAGTCGATGACCAGCAGTAGACCTTCTCCTTAGAGAAATCTAATGAAAGCATCCATGAGATCTCTAACTTGCTGCCACTTAAGTAGGTATTCACTTAGAAACTGCCTTCTTGTAAGATAAATCCATACTTCTGTATCCTGCCCTTTTTTTATTGACACAATGCAGAAGTGGTCTTGTCCTTCTCTTTTATGGCACTCTTTCAGTATATCAAGAGTATATATTTTTTCCTGTGGAAAGTTAGCACCCACCCACCCTTCCTAGAAGAATGAAATATTTTGAGGAATATTAAAAAGGCAAAATATTATATTTTCCTAAAGGAAGAAGGAAGAAAACATGCTCTTGCAGACAGAAAGCAGCCCCCACCTTCCTTAATAGCCCCCAGCAGATATTTTGTGCCTGTTGAGAAAGACTGGGCCAGCCTATCTATAAAACAAAAGACTTTCAGCTCCAGGGTGAAGGGATTAAGACGTGACCCCTCAGGACATAATAGGACCATTTAGTAGAAGACACAGAGCTCACTACATTGCACAATCTCCTAAGGACATTGCATCCCTTCCAAACTTCAGCCAAACCTGGGAGCTCAGACAACCTATAGAGCTTGCTATGACCCCTACATAACCCCGACAACATCCAATAGAATATATGTTCTTGCACAGGAACAGGAAGCTCAAGTGCAAAACTCAGGGAAAGTATAAAACCCCCCTCACGCTCCACTCCATGTGGTCAGTGCCTAGGACCTCAAACCCATGTGGTTCTGTTCATCAATAAATGGACCCTTTTTTCCAATCAGCCTCCAGACTCCACTTTGTCTCCAGTGTCTTTTTCACGGCTTGGAACTGAACTAGATGGATATTTCTTCCAACATCTCTTTCTCAGTTTTTTTTTTTTTCCTTCTCAAAACTAAACATCCTGAGATTCTTCAATCTCTCTTTGCAGGATTTGATCATTAGATTGTCTTAGCTACCTTCCTCTAAACCACTTTTAAGTTAGGATTAGGGTTAGAATCAGAACCAGGGTTTGCACTGTTTTGTGTGTGTGGAAATTGGGATCGTAGAAACACCCAGGAGCATAGAAGAGTCCAAAGGCAGATGCATGAATAAATGTGATAAATGTATTTATTCATATAACAAAACATATTAACTATATACAAAGGCTGTCTTAATATCCATTAGGATAGGGGGCACACAGCGTGTGTGACTACCCCTATCAAAGATCATGTCTCATGGAGAACAAATGTAAAAGAGAGCTAGGTGGAAAGGTTAGAGGGGGTTTTATACTCAGTGTAAGCCCCTCCTCTCCACATAGGGGTGGGGGCACTTTCTGCCTCCACTAGTGTCTGTATGATATATGTGCCAATGGCTTGCAAATACTTGACAGTGTGTGATGTCCCACTGGGCATCTTGAAACAGGATTAGTCTTATTTTCTACAGTTCAGGCACACAAAGTTCCTTGAGCCTTTACTAATCAACCTAAATTCCCTTCATTGCTTTTTTTTTTTTCTTTGAATCCGTTGCAGTTTATCTGAATTATTCTTTTTTATTAATGTTTTTTTTTAATAAAGGAAGATAAAAACCTAATAGAAACTAACGTAAAATAAGAAAAAAGAAAGCATTCAAAAGAGAAAGCTGAAAAGGAAGAAAAGGAAGAAAAGGAAAGATAGAAAAGAAAGAAAGAGAAAAAGAAACAAAGAAGAGACTTCCAATATTATTTACAGCAATACGGTTATAAATTTATCTCTTATTCTATGGCTACAACATAACTCACTTCTTTCTATAAACTAGCCCAAGGGTGTCACACTCAAGGTGAGGGCTGCATGGGGCCCCCCGAGCTCCATTTTCGGTTGCGACGGCCTCCTGCAACCCTCTGCCAGCAAAAACGGAGCCCAGGACACTGCAACCAGGGGTGGGTTCTAATTTTTTTTACTACCAGTTCTGTGGGAGTGGCTTATTTGTGGGTGTGGCTTGATGGCCATGTGACAATTCTTTAGGATTTAGCAGAGGTACTGGTCTACCAAGCTTTTAACTGCTTTCAGAGCTGTACCGGTCTACCCATTTATTTTTGCAGGCACCGGTCTACTCATCTATTTTTGCAGGCACTGGTCTACCCATTTATTTTTGGAGGCACCGGTCTACTCATTTGTTTTTGGAGGCACCGGTCTACCACCAAACTGCCTTTTATCACTAATCAGCTGTAGGGCGGCCCTTTGAAACCCCGCAGCAAGAGTTTAAACAGTTTTTACTTATAGCCCATCAGCTGGGACTCAGGAGGCAGCAATAGATTGCGGGTGGGGCCAAATAAAAGGTAAGAATAATGTGGAGTGGGGGTGGGGGGGCAGGGGGCAGAACCGGTTCGGTGACATCATATTGTCACCGCTACCGGCTCAGCGGAACCGGGCCGAACCGGGAGGAACCCACCACTGACTGCAACCATCATAAATGCCAAGCATCTCAACCAGGGCTGAAATGCTACTGGTTCACTCCAGTTCGTGCGAACCAGTAACGGCGGTGCTGCATGGTTCGGCGAACCGGTAGTGGTGGCAGCACAAGGCTCCACCCACCTGCCTGGATGTCGTTAGTTCCTGGTTTTAACCAGGAAGTAACCTGTTTTTGACCCTCTGCATAGGCACAGAAGGCTTTGCGCATGCACAGAGGGTCCAAAATCAGATGTGACGATGGCGTGGCACACGCACTTCTGAACTGGGAAGGAACGTAAGTAGATTTCACCCCTGATCTGAACTGATCACGTGACCATGGGGATGTTGCAATGGTTGTAAGTGGGAAAAACAGTTATAAGTCACTTTTTTGGTGCTGTTATCATTTCGGACGGTCACCAAATAAATGGTTTTAAGTCGAGGACTTTAGACAAAACGCACAGAGATCTTAGGAAGAAAGTTAGAAAACTA
>NC_142070.1:76847500-76905000 GCF_059756535.1 Pantherophis guttatus | reverse complement strand
CCCTGCGGAATGGCCCAGAAGCAGCAAACACGTAAGGATGGAGAGAGATCTGTTTTTGAGCTAAATTTGGAAGAATGGAATGGAATGGAATGGAATGGAATGGAAGGGAAGGGAAGGGAAGGGAAGGGAAGGGAAGGGAAGGGAAGGGAAGGGAAGGGAAGAGAAGAGAAGAGAAGAGAAGAGAAGAGAAGAGAAGAGAAGAGAAGAGAAGAGAAGAGAAGAGAAGAGAAGAGAAGAGAAGAGAGAAGTGGAGTGGAGTGGAGTGGAGTGGAGTGGAGTGGAGTGGAGTGGAATGGAATGGAATAGAATAGAATAGAATAGAATAGAATAGAATAGAATAGAATAGAATAGAATAGAATAGAATAGAATAGCAGAGTTGGAAGGGACCTTGGAGGTCTTCTAGTCCAACCCCCTGCCCAACCAGGAAACTCTACACCACTTCAGACAAATGGTTATCCAACATCTTAAAAACTTCCAGTGTTGGAGCATTCAGAACTTCTGGAGGAAAGTTGTTCCACTGATGAATTGTTCTAACTGTCAGGAAATTTCTCCTTAGTTCTAAGTTGCTTCGTTCCTTGATTAGTTTTTACCCATTGCTTCTTGTCCTACCCTTGTAGTCCCTTTTCTTTCTTTCCTTCCTTCCTTCCTTCCTTCCTTCCTTCCTCCCTCCCTTCCTTCCTTCCTTCCTTCCTTCCTTCCTTCCTTCCTTCCTTCCTCCCTCCCTCCCTCCCTCCCTCCCTCCCTCCCTCCCTTCCTTCCTTCCTTCCTTCCTTCCTTCCTTCCTTCCTTCCTTCCTTCTTTCCTTCCTTGTAGTCTTTTTCCCTTCCTTCCCTTCCAACCCCCTGCCCAGGCAGGAAACCCTGCACCACTTCAGACAAATGGTTATCCAACATCTTCTCAAAAACTTCCAGTGTTGGAGCATTCACAACTTCTGGAGGCAAGTTGTCCCACTGATGAATTGCCTGATTTTATACCTCTTTTTTTTTGCCACCGCTGTTAAGTGAAAAATAAATGGTGGTTAAGTCCTCCATTTATTTTGCTTGCGGGAAGTTATTTGGGAAGGTCACGAATGGTGATTGTATGACCCCAGCTTGCTTGCTTGCTTGCTTGCTTGCTTCCTCCCTCCCTCCCTCCTTCCCTCCCTCCCTTTCCTTCCTTTTTCCTTTCCTTCCCTTCCTTCCTTCCTTCCTTCCTTCCTTCCCTTCCTTCCTTCCTTCCTTCCTTCCTTTCCTTCCTTCCTTTTCATTTTTTTCCTTCCTTCCTCATCCTTCCTTCCTCCCTCCCCTCCTTCCTTCCTTCCCTTCCTTCCTTCCCTTCCTTCCTTCCTTTTCTTTTCTTCCTTCCTTCCTTCATCTCATCCTTCCTTCCCTCCCCTTCCTTCCTTCCTTTTCTTTTTTCCTTCCTTCGCCCCTTCCTTCCTTCCTTCCTTCCTTCCTTCCTTCCTTCCTTCCTTCCTTCCTTCCTTCCTTCCCATAGTAGGCTGCCTATCTCGAGTAAAAAGGGTGTATTTTACAATCCAGTAAATTTATTAAAAGGAGTATCATCAACTTAATCTGTAGATCTATAGATCTCTGTGACATTCACAGTAGTGAATTGTCCAATGTGCAAGACACATTGACTTCTAAGCCATAAAGGAAGTGTGTTCTTTCTAAGAGATCCTAGCACCGTGAGGCAAACATCCTCAGCATCCTCTCTGTGGGCACGTGAGCCGTCGCCCCAGTTCAGCTCTGCCGCTCATGTGCATGCGCCTCCCACTGGCCAATTGGTCGTCAGGTCTCTGACGCAAATGTGCATGTGCAGGGCGCGTGCGGAAGGGTGCGTGCACATGCACGGGATGGGGTGCATGTGGGGGTGTGCACACATGTGTGGGGTGCATGCCGGGGCGCATGTAGGAGCCCCGCACACATTGCATTTTGGGGGTTCGGGTGCACGCATGTATTTGCGTGTGCATGCTTTGGGCACTCGGTCCGGAAAAGGTTAGCCATCACTGTCCTAGTAAATCTTTTATATATATATATAAATTTTTATTACATATATAAACACTCAAAATACACATACACATACAAATGCGACAAATACGACATTAATAACATAAATAACATCTAAACGTAATGTCTGATTTCCTCCGACACCAATAACCTAAATTCCTCGATATGTATTCCTTCCTCTCGCCTTATATAACGATATTATTTTTTAATATTTAATTATGCGTTGTTATATCTTATTTGGTACAGAATTTTGTTTTACTCTTTTAGGATCCCCTTTTGGCTTTGTTTTTTCCCTCTAACCATTGATACCACCTTTGCCAAACCAGGTAGTAGTCAGATTCTTCCTTTCCTTGAATTTCCTTGGCGAGTCTGTCCATCTCAGCGCCTTCCATGATTTTAAATATTATTCTATCTTGTGTTGGGACTTCTTCCAACTTCCAATTTTGTGCATAAGTGACCCTTGAGGCTGTCAAAATATGTGTGATACCGTCCTAGTAAATCTTACTTCACCAGATTGGAGGGCAATAGTGAGGTTTTGTGAAGGTGAACTCATTAAAGGTAATAAGATATTTAGCAGATATTGGATTTAGTCTCTGGGCTTTACTTGAATTAGCAGTAAAGCATCCAGATATGAAGAATAGAAAGAAGATGTAAATAGAAAGAATCTAACAGTGTTGGGTAATTTGAGGCCTTTCTAACCTAGCGTGAAAAACTAGGATGGATGGAATGAGGGAGGGAGGGAAGAACAAATGCTACAGAATGAAGGTCTTCGAAATTCAGTTTCTCCTCCAGACTTTCGAAGGGCTACATTTGCAAACTTTGTAATTTGCCGATATGACAATGAATCGATACAATTAGCAGAATTCTTCAAACCATTTTGGAAATATTTTTCCTCAAATAAATTCTATGGAGCCGATACAATGCATGATTTTTATCCTCTAAGTTACAAAATCTGTGCATATTGTGTAAGCGTTTATAAAATGCTGGCTTTCCAGAAATTGTGGATGCTCCATTGTTGCAGATTTTTAAGTAGAGACTGAAGGGGAAGGATACTGTAAAATCTCCATTCCCTCCCCACTCCAGAGGAAGGATACTATAAAATTTCCATTCCCACCCCACTCCAGGGGAAGGATACTGTAAAATCTCCATTCCTTCCCCACTCCAGGGGAAGGATACTGTAAAATCTCCATTCCCTCCCCACTCCAGGGGAAGGATACTGTAAAATCCCCATTCCCTCCCCACTCCAGGGAAAGGATACTGTAAAATCTCCATTCCCTCTCCAGTCCAGGGGAAGGTTACTGCAAAATCCCCATTTCCTCCCCACTCCAGGGGAAGGATACTGTAAAATCACCATTCCCTCTCCAGTCCAGGGGAAGGTTACTGCAAAATCCCCATTTCCTCCCAATCAGCTGGGACTCAGGAGGCAGATAATAGATGGGGGCGGGGCCAGTCAGAGGTAGTATTTGCTGGTTCTCCGAACTACTCAAAATTTCCACTACCGGTTCTCCAGCACTGATCAGAACCTGTTGAAACCCACCTCTGCTATCGATGTGTGTGTGAATCAGACTCTATCGATGTGTACGTGAATTACTTAAATTGAATTGCATTTATCATTTAGCTGACTATGCATTTCAAGTAAAGAGACTCTTATGGAGCTTTTTCTTGACACGTTTTTTTTCAAATTGCCATCTTGAATAGTTTAGTATCATCTGCAAACATGGGCAGCTCACTACTTCGCCCAAAGTTAAGATAATTTTTGAACAAGTGAAAACTATTGGTCTCAACACGTATTTCTGACAACTTTACTTCTTAGCTGTTGATTTATTCTTTCTATTTGTTCGTTGTCTGCTTGTCACTTTAGGACCTGATGGATATCATTTTAGCAGGGTTTCCTGTCAGTGTCTGCTTCTTTAAATCCTTCTATTTGTACTTATGCCATCAATCATACTATCCCTACTCTTCTGTCATCTTCTTTTCTAATTGCCTCTGAGTTTCCCAGAATCTTCTCCAATAGCCCTTTGCCACAAATTATGACTGCATCGGAAAGAAAGTAGAGTGTCTGAATTATTCTACTGCAAGAACTTGTCATACTAGTCTGTGAATTGCCAAATTTTGATTTTTTTAAAAAAAAAATCAGCCTGATTGCTTACTCAAGTTATTAAACCAGGCGTAAGAGCAGTAACTGTGAGAGGGATCTTGGAGTCTTAGTGGACAACCAATTAAATATGAGCCAACAGTGTGCAACAGCAGCCAAAAAAGCCAATGCAATCCTAGCCTCCCACCGACCAGTACGCTCCCACAGAGAGGGACTCCTCAGGGTGCCGTCAGCCAGGCAATGTTGGCTGGCGACGCCCAGGAGGAGGGCCTTCTCTGTGGCAGCTCCTGCCCTCTGGAACGATTTGCCCCCGGAGATACGAAGGATATCGGATCTCCGGGCCTTTCGCCGTGCCCTAAAAACTTTTCTTTTCCATCAAGCAGGGCTGGCGTGAAACACCCCCCCCTTTTTTTAGCCTTTTTTAGCCTTTTAAATTGTCAATGGGTTTTAGTTTCAATCTTTTAAATTTTGGGCCACAGTTATATAATTCTTTTAAAAATTTTAAATTTTGTATTGGTATGTATTTTAGTTCTGGCTGTGCACTGCCCTGAGTCCACTAGGAGAAGGGCGGGATACAAATTGAATCAATTAATCAATCAATCAATCAATCAATCAATTGCACCCCTAGTCCTTCTTTTCATCAGACTAGACATATCCCAGTTCCAGCAACCATTCTTTCTATGTTTTAGCCTCCAGTCCAGGGGTGAAATGCTCCCGGTTCAGACCGGATCGCTCGATCTGGTAGTGATGGCGGCGGGTGGTTCGGAGAACCGGTAGCAAAAATCCCTGCCCCCCCCACCATGCCCAGCTAAGCCGCACGATCATCAGAGGCTTTTTTTTTTACCTTTAAAAGCATTTTTTCTACAACCTCTTCCGATGAAAAAATGCTTTTAAAAGTAAAAAAAAAAAAAAAAGCCTCTGATGATCGTGCGGCTCAGCTGAGATCATCAGAGGCTTTTCAAAGCCTTTTTTTCTGCAGCCTCTTGGCTGAAAAGGTGGTTTTAAAAAATGCTTTGAAAAGTTTCTGACGATCCCAGCTCAGTTGCCTGATCGGCAGAGGCTTTTCAAAGCATTAGAAAAAATGCTTTGAAAAGTTTTTTTTAAAAAAAAGTTGGCCACGCCCACCCAGTCACATTACCCCCACCCCCAAGCCACGCCAACAAAACTGGTAATAACAAATTTTATATTTCACCCTTGCTCCAGTCCCCTAATCATCTTTGTTGCTCTTCTCTGCACTCTTTCTCAACTTCTTTCTCAACATCTTTTTTTACATCGTAAAAAACCTGGCATTGCTTTATTCATTGTCTCTTTCTATAGCTACTTGATTGGCTACTCTTCAGTATTTTAGATGGATATAACTCAGGGTGACATAAATCTGTCTTTGAATGGACTGAGACTCAAATGAAGGCAATTTCACAGTGCAGAAAGAAGATATTACTAGTTCACATTTGTGCTGCACTTAAGTGCATGCAAGGATATGGGGCTTTGAAAGAGAAAATTGGACTAGATGACGGTTTCATCTAATCTAGTAGGGATCTTCTACTGATGATTGTTTTTCAAGGTTTCACATGCAGCAATTGGCTAGAAAATATCCAGGGTGAAATTTAGGAATTATGAATTACAACTTGCACTATTTTTTTCCTCTCTTTTTTTGTGAGATTTGTCTGGCAATGAAGACAACTTCTGGAGTCTTAGGATAGACCTATTTAGAATAAGAAGCTGACCTGCAGAACTTCTACCAATTTAGTTTCTATTCAATTTCAGTGCTAGGCTGAGATGAAGAGAAATTGATCATTCACATTTCAAAGTCCCTAGTATTTCCATCTTAAATATTTCACACTAGAAGGTGAGCGGTGACTGTTTAGATATATAGTGTTTGGGAATCTAACTCTTAAGGTAAAGGTAAAGGTAAAGATTCCCCTTGCACATATGTGCTAGTTGTTCCTGACTCTAGGGGGCAGTGCTCATCTCCGTTTCAAAGCCAAAGAGCCAGCGCTGTCCGAAGACGTCTCTGTGGTCATGTGGCCAGCATGACTCAATGCCAAAGGCGCACAGAACGCTGTTACCTTCCCACCAAAGGTAGTCCCTATTTTTCTACTTGCATTTTTTACGTGCTTTCGAACTGCTAGGTTGGCAGAAGCTGGGACAAGTAACGGGAGCTCACCCCGTTACGCGGCACTAGGGATTCGAACTGCTGAACTGCCGACCTTTTGATCGACAAGCTCAGCATCTGAGCCACTGTAATCTAACCCTACATCTAACCCTATAATTAACTCTATAACCCCCTATAATTCCTACCCCAACGCTGTAATCTAACCCTACATGCCCAGAAATTAACTATTTCTATTAGTTGCTCACCTTTGCTTTTTACCATGATTCTCCTGAGGCAAGACTAAGAAGTTATCTTTACTACTAACAAATAACAAAACCCACTTAGCTGTTTTGTTCTGGGAGAGATTTCAGTACTGATTTACAGTCAGATAAAAAGACATGCATTAATCAGATGCAGTTCTTTTAACTTGTAAAAACACTTCTATTTCTTTTCTTCTTCTTCTTCTTCTTCTTCTTCTTCTTCTTCTTCTTCTTCTTCTTCTTCTTCTTCTTCTTCTTCTTCTTCTTCCTCCTCCTCTTCCTCCTCCTCCTCTTCCTCCTCCTCATCTTCTTCCTCCTCCTCTTCCTCTTCCTCCTCCTCTTCCTCCTCCTTCTCTCTTCTTCTACTTCCTCCTCCTCCTCTTCCTTCTCCTCATCTTCTTCTTCCTCCTCCTCTTCCTCTTCCTCTTCCTCCTCCTCCTCCTCCTCCTCCTCCTCCTCCTCCTCCTCCTCCTCCTCCTCCTCCTCCTCCTCCTCCTCCTCCTCCCCTTCCTCCTCACCCCCCAGGACTGATCTTATTCACATTTTGAAAAAAAAATCTGGATGTTCTGAATTGAGACTTTTTTTCACTTAGCTTCAGATGTCATTAAAGCCAGGCAGGAGAATGACACTATTTAACCAGTTCTCTTACATTTGGCAGCTTTAGACAAAGTGGAAAGCCCAGTGGCCTTCAGATGACACAAATCGTTCGGTCTTTGTAGCACATTTTGCCTTTCTGCATTTCTTTACTTGTGAGAAAATGGTAGATGTGACTAAAAAGGGAAAGAGGAAAAAATAGATGAATGTCAAGCAAAGTACAAAATAAAAGAAGCTTTCTCGTCTTTACCTGTGGGGAAGACGGACGAGCAGCTTGATGGTCTGTCAAAGTTTACTGCCTCCAGCAACTGAGATTTGGTTGGAGAAAGAAAATGTGTTGGGACCAGTTTTTTGCCCCCCCCCCCCAAATTTAAATGGGGAGAGGCAGGGATGGTAAAATGACTCTGTTTCTGAAAGGAAATTGCTCAGATGTTACCCATAAGGATTTATTTATTTATTTATTGGTTCGATTTATATGCTGCCCTTTTCCGGAGATTCAGGGCATCTTACAATGCGTTAAGCAATAGCCTTCATACTTTTGTATATACCTGCTTAGTAGGGCTTTCGCGCCGCCCCCCCAGCAGTGTTCCTTTTTATACAAAGTCAGCTTATTGCCCCCACAAACCGGATCCTCATTTTACCTACCTCGAAAGGATAGGAGGCTGAGTCAACCTTGAGCCTGGTGAGATTTGAACTTGCAATAATTGCAGACAGCTGGTGTTATCTTAACAGTGCTTTAGTCTGCTGTGCCACCACTGCTTTAGTCTGCTGCGCCACCAAAAGATGGCTGTAAAGCACTGTAAAGCTATATACCTGTATTATACCTGTATACCCTGTATTGCTATATACCACTGTAAAGTGGTATATAGCAATAGCAATTGCACTTAGACTTATATACCACTTCACAGTGGTTTATAAGCGGTTTACAGAGTCAGCCTATTGCCCCCAACAATCTGGGTCCTCATTTTACCCACCTTGGAAGGATGGAAGGCTGAGTCAACTTTGAGCCTGGTGAGATTCGAACTGCCAAACTGCTGGCAGGCAGTGATCAGTAGAAGTAGCCTGCAGTACTGCATTGTAACCACTGCACCACACTTATAAGTCTAAGTGCTATTGCTATTTACTTTGACTTTTTGTCATTAATAATAAGGAGGAGGATGACAAAGGGCAAAAAGGAGAGAAGGAGAAAAGGAGAAAAGGAGAAAAGGAGAAAAGGGGAAGGAGAAGGAGACTGTCTGGAAATTAGCTCTCTGGCAGCATTCCATGTGAGATAGGTGGGTGTTAATAACCTTCCTCTGAAAGTAATTTACAACCGTATAAATTATAGAGGTTTACCGGGACTAAGTTTGTGCTGTTTAATTTCTAAGGAAGCCTAGGTCAGAACAAGTGAGGAGAAATGTGCTCCCATGAACATTTCTATTGCAAAGAAAGGTACTGTCCCATTTTATGTAATAAGCACAAATGCCCAACTACATAATGCTTGATTGCTCCCATACAATTTGTTATTTCCAATAATTAACTCTAGTTCTACTGATGGGAATAGAGTGTTCATTTTGAGGGGGGGGGGTGGAGGGAGGTTCGGAATCGGATAGCAGGTTGATAAACATGATTATAAACTCAGATCTGGAAGAAGAGAGCAAAGGAACCATAACACCAATGACTCATTTGCAGTGCCAATGAAGGAGAATGTTTGTAGCTCAGGAATGGCAGCATTCCAAGGGAGATAAGGTGGGTGTTTTTAAACATTCCTCTGAAAGACTGTTTATCAAGACTTGCGGACTGTAAATGACAGCAATTTACAGTCGTATAAATAAAATAGGTTTTGCGGGACTAAGTTTGTGCTTTATACTTTCTAAGAACAGTATCTGTATGGCTGTATGAAGCTAATGATAAACATTGTCTATAAGGGGGCTTTGAATTTTACACAATTGCAGTTTGTCTTCGATAGAAGCTATCCTGACACTTGTTTCATTGTAAAGAATTTGGCTTCGTTCGTTCCATGTCCCCAGCTGCGCCGAGTCTTGTGTGAGACCATTGTTTTTATTTTGAACAGACAGACGAAAGATGTAAAAAATACTTTATTTTGCCAAAATAAAGCAGAATTCTGGTTTCATCTAATTGCATTGAGCGGTCCTTTCTCTTGGACCAATCCAAACGATTCAATTGATTCACTGCTCATTTTTGCTCGGAAAAACCCATATCGGACCATGTTGCATTCCTTTCTATATTTTATTTTTCCCCTTAATAAGGAAAATTGTGAGATCAGCTGAAAATGAATGGCTTTCAATAGCTGGGGGGTAAAGATAAAGGTTCCTCTCGCACATATGTGCTAGTCGTTCCCGACTCTAGGGGGCGGTGCTCGTCTCCGTTTCAAAGCCGAAGAGCCAATGCTGTCTGAAGATGTCTCCGTGGTCATGTGGCCGGCATGACTCAATGCCAAAGGCGCACGGAACGCTGTTACCTTCCCACCAAAAGTGGTCCCTATTTTTCTACTTGCATTTTTTACGTGCTTTTGAACTGCTAGGTTGGCAGAAGTTGAGACAAGTAACGGGCGCTCACCCCGTTACGCGGCACTAGGGATTCAAACTGCTGAACTGCTGACCTTTTGATCAACAAGCTCAGTGTCTTAGCCACTGAGCCACTGCGTCCCTTTTTGCTGGAGGGTAGATCTTCCTAAATTCTTTCAAAGACACGCTATTACACTTAGATAATAAACCTTAGAGATTTATATTATTAAAAGAAGGATTACAATTAATTTTAAATCCAGAACTGGCACAGGTTGTTTTTTTTTTAACCTTCTTCTTCTTGAAATATCTGTGCCTAAAGTTAAAGGTGTTTTCATCTGGATTTCAAGTCCAGCTGTGTTTCCTAGGAATTCAATTTATTGATTTCAGCAAGCATAACGTCTTGCTGAGGTTGCCAACAACTGCAGGTAACCAACATTTTATTATGGCCTCATGAATCATTTTCAAAAAGAAGAGTTGTCCGTTTTGTTATTTAAGTCTCATTGGTAGGGAAATGTCAGATACAATGATGGAGAATAACTTAAGATAAAACAGTCTTCTGATAAAATATTTTCCATGGTGGAATTTACTAGATGATGGATGAAATTGGGATCCAGGCCTTTAATCCTTGTTTATTTCTTTAATCTTTGAAAAGGAGAATTCTTTGTTGAATTCTACTTCTAACAGTGAATATAGTGGCTATGGATACAACAGATATATCAATGGATGATGGAAGAGAGAATTAATATATGTATGACCACCTAGAAATTTATAATAAGATCTCTCTCTCTCTCTCTCTCTCTCTCTCTCTCTCTCTCTCTCTCTCTCTCTCTCTCTCTCTCTCTCTCTCTCTCTCTCTATATATATATATATATATATATATATATATATATATATCAATTTTCTTACTTCTTCGTAGGGTTTATGTGTGAAAACCTGGCTAGAAGAAACACACACACACACACACACACACACACACACACACACACACACACACACACACATATATATATATATATATATATATATATATATATATATTAAAAAAACCCTATCAGGGTTGAAGTGGTGTAGGGTTTCCTACCTAAGCAGGGGGTTGGACTAGAAGACCTCCAAGGTCCCTTCCAACTCTGTTTCTTTTCTATTCTATTCTATTCTATTCTATTCTATTCTATTCTATTCTATTCTATTCTATTCTATTCTATTCTATTCTATTCCATTCCATTCCATTCCATTCCATTCTATCATAATAATACTAATGATGATAACAATAAGCAGTATAGAATCCAAGTAAATCAATAATAAAATAATAATATAATAAAATAATGTGAAAAATATCATCCACTAATGTATTAAAGGTTAAGGTAAAGGTTCCCCTCGTACATATGTACTAGTTGTTCCTGACTCTAGGGGGCGGTGCTCATCTCAGTTTCAAAGCCAAAGAGCCAACGCTGTCCGAAGACGTCTCCGTGGTCATGTGGCTGGCATGACTCAACGCCAAAGGCGCACGGAACGCTGTTACCTTCCCACCAAAGGTGGTCCCTGTTTTTCTACTTGCATTTTTTACGTGCTTTCGAACTGCTAGGTTGGCAGAAGCTGGGACAAGGAACGGGAGCTCACCCTGTTACGCGGCGCTAGGGATTCGAACCGCTGAACTGCCGACCTTTCGAGCAACAAGCTCAGCATCTGAGCCACTGAGCCTCCCTTATACTAATGTATTAAGGAAGCAAAATAAAATATCTTATTATCACCAAAATGCATTTGGTTACAATAAAGGATTACAGGCCAGAGTAAAAAGTTAATAAACAGCACTGATCCTTTCCTAGAAGATTTGAAAATATGGCAACTGTAGATCAATATCAGACTCTCTCTTAGAATAAACTTTTGATCACATGATGAAATATGTCTTGGTTGGTTTAACAATTGTGCAGAAACAGTCAAACGGCCTTGTCATTTAAGTTTCTGGAGGATGCATTCCAGTGGTGGGTTCTTCCCAGTTTGGTCCGGTTCCACCAAGCCAGTAGCGGTGATGATATGATGTCACCAAACCGGTTCTGCCCCCCCACCCCCCCATGTTATTATTACCTTTTATTTGGCCCCACCCCCAATCTATTGCTGCCTCCTGAGTCCCAGCTGATGGGCTGTAAGGAAAAACTGTTTAAACTCTTGCCGCGGGGCTTCAAAGGGCTGCCCTACAGTTGATCAGTGTTAAAAGGCAGTTTGGTGGTAGACCAGTGCCTCCAAAAATAAATGAGTAGACTGGTGCCTGCAAAAATAAATGGGTAGACCAGTGCCTGCAAAAATACATGAGTAGACCGGTGCCTGCAAAAATAAATGGGTAGACCAGTGCCTGCAAAAATACATGAGCAGACCGGTGCCTCCAAAAACAAATGAGTAGACCAGTGCCTGCAAAAATAAATGGGTAGACCAGTGTCTGCAAAAATACATGAGTAGACCGATGCCTGCAAAAATAAATGGGTAGACCAGTGTCTGCAAAAATACATGAGTAGACCGGTGCCTGCAAAAATACATGAGCAGACCGGTGCCTCCAAAAACAAATGAGTAGACCAGTGCCTGCAAAAATAAATGGGTAGACCAGTGCCTGCAAAAATACATGAGTAGACCGATGCCTGCAAAAATAAATGGGTAGACCAGTGTCTGCAAAAATAAATGGGTAGACCGGTACAGCTCTGCAAGCAGTTAAAAGCCTAGTAGACCAGTACCTCTGCTAAATCCTAAAGAATTATCACATGACCATCAAGCCACGCCCACAAAATAAGCCACACCCACAGAACCGGTAGGAAAAATATTTAGAACCCACCCCTGCTGCATTCATTATATAGTAGGTTTGAGTTCTGTGTAGTGGGTTAAGGCAACTGGTTAGAAACCATGAAATCATGAGTTCTAATCCCACCTTAGACACAAAGCCAGCTGGATGACCTTGGGCCAGTCATTCTCTCTCAGCCCTAGGAAACAGACAATGCCAAAACACTTCTGAAATTTTGCCAAGAAAACTGCAGGGACTTGTCCAAGCAATTGTCAACATACAGTCAAAGGAAAGTCCATACCAGGAGTGGAAGTCACATCATTTACCTACCGGTTCGCCCTGTTCACCGGAAATGTGAGTGAGCACGGCTTCCACGAATGTGCTCTGCTCACACGCATAGCTTCCACGCATGCGCACAGATCAGGGGTGGGTTCTAATTTTTTTTACTATCGGTTCTGTGGGCGTGGCTTATTTTGTGGGTGTGGCTTGGAGGTCATGTGACTAGGTGGGCGTGGCTAGCTGGTCAGAGTCATTTCTGGAAGGTCCTTGCACTGACGACCAGTCCTCGCACTTACGACCCAACTCATTTGTTTGCTTTTAACACTGATCAGCTGTAGGGCGGCCCTTTGAAGCCCCGCGGCAAGAGTTTAAACAGTTTTTTTCCCTCTAGTCATCAGCTGGGACTCAGGAGGCAGCAATAGATTGGGGGTGGGGCCAAATAAAAGGTAAGAATAACGTGGGTGGGTGGGTGGGGGGTGGGAGGGCGGAGGGGGGAGAACCGGTTCGGTGACGTCATATCGTCACCGCTACCGGCTCGGCCGAACCGGACCGAACCGGGAGGAACCCACCACTGACACAGATAGAAAACGTGGCTAAATAGGATGGTATAGCGCCAGATGGATGAGCAGGCCCACCCACAGATTGCTACCACCGGTTCGTGTGAACCAGTTCGAACCAGCTGAATACCACCTCTGGTTCACACCAGTGGTGGGTTGCCCCCAGTTCGGACCAGTTTGCAAGAACCGGTAGTAAAACAGCGGGAGGCCCGGTCCACTGCCCCAGATGTCATCATCAGTGATCTGCGCATACGTGCGCGTGATCCTGTTGCAAACCGGTAGTAAAGGTAAGTAGAACGCACCCTGATCCACACACACCTGTATATTTTTCTACAAAAGTAGAAATAAGTATTGTTTTTTTCCCTAAAAAACATTTTCATTTTTCATTGCCACTATACCCAGCTGAAGAATATCATCATGCCCTGTACTAAGCACATTGGGCTACCTAAAGCAAGACAATGCCCTTTTGAAATTTTAAATACTTTAAGGGACTTTCATCAGCAAGGAATGTTCATGGGGGAGGATACAATCCCTTCTTGAAGGTGAATGAACTAATTACCATATTTTTCAGAGTATAAGACACACCTTTTCCCTCCCTAAAATGGGGTGAAAATTTGGGTGCGGCTTATACATCAAATATAGCCTCGCCCACCCACTGGCCCCCCACCCTATGGCCTCTGCCTCCCAGCAATTTACCTCCTTGCAGCAAGCAGCAAGAAAAAAACCAGCCCATTTCAGCTTCAGTACAGCCTAATTAGCACAAGTTTATTGTCCATTGCATCGGCCTCCCGACTCTCAGCTGTTTCAGGCTGCAGGGATTGCCATTGCCTATTGCTGCGCAGGCCTCTGCTGCTTGCTTCAAAGAGGTAAATTGCTGGGAGCAGATTCTTTTTTTTCTTGTGCTAATCAAGCTATGCTGAAAACGAAAATGAAAGTAAAGCAGGCTGTTTTTGCTGCAACGAGGCAAAATTGCTGGGAGGCAGAGGCAGATTTCTTTTACTTGTTTTCCTCACCAAAAAAGGTAGGTGCTTCTTATAGTCCGGTGCATCTTATACTCTGAAAAATACGGTAGGTGGTGTCATATTTGTCCCCTTCTGTTGAGAGACTGTTCAATACGCTCTCAATATACATAAAAGAAAAGATACATTCGTCAAGAATCGTAAGGTACAACACTTAATGATAGTCATAGGGAACAAATAAGCAAACAAATCATATTAGGAAACGATCAATATAAACCGTAAGGATACCAGCAACAAGGTTACAGTCATACAGTTATAAGTGGGATGACCCAACAAGACAGACACAGACTTCAGATGATAATTAGAACTGCAGAAAAAACAATGGCTACCAACCTGCCTTCCATGGAGGACCTGTATACTGCACGAGTCAAAAAGAGGGCTGGGAAAATATTTACAGACCCCTCGCATCCTGGACATAAACTGTTTCAACTCCTACCCTCAAAACAACACTATAGAGCACTGCACATCAGAACAAGACACAAGAATAATTTTTTTCCCAAATGCCATCACTCTGTAACAACTAATCCCCACAACACTGTCAAATAATTTACTAAGACTGTATTATTACTCTTCTTCTCTTCCTTACTAGTATCTATCTCTTCCCACTTATTACTACAACCATGTTGCTTGTATCTTTCAATTTATATTGTTTTTATTTGTTTCCTAGTACGATTTGATAGCTTATTAGTAACCTTGACTATCACTAAGTGTTGTATCTTTTTATCCTCGATGAATGTATTTTATTCTCCTTATGTACACTGAGAGCATATGCACCAAAGACAAATTCCTTGTGCGTCCGATCACACTTGGCCAATAAAGAATTCTCTTTTAATGTATGTCCATTTGCTAGTTTTGATGGAATGGATTACAGAAGCATTTTGGCTCTTCGAAATTCTGTGAACCAGGAGCTCATTGTTTGCCATAAGTTCAGTGAAATGGTCTTCAGCAAAGGCACTTTGATCCCTGATTGATCTGCAATATAATGATAATTGTCACAACCTATTTTACGAGATTGCAGTAAGAATTAGAGCGATGGCAATATTTTGCAGGTTCAGAGGCCTTTATCCTGTAAGCATCATTACTGGAGGCGTATAATGAAAGGACTAGCTTTGGATATAATTTTATATAATTTCCTTAAGTACCTTCTTAAAAATTTCAGACAATTTGGTAACTTTAAGAGGCACATGAGGAAAAATTGCATGAAGAAGATGTATAAAAGATTTTAATTAGCCATGTTCATAGTTTGCTGACACTAAAACTGTCTGGTGTTAACATTTCCAAGAATTTAATTAACAAGTACAACAAGATTTGCTTAATGCTATAATGTGGAAGTACATGAGTCTGGTAGCTATTTTAATATTGAAATATTAGAACGTCTATATATAGATTAAAAAGCACAGATTTCTTCCAGTCCTATGATATTATTACGGCTTCATTAACATTCAAAAAGTTGATTTGATAGAAAGGTATAAATTGCCTTATCTTTCTGCTGTCATTTCCCCCCGCTTTTTCTTACGCTTCTGAAATTACAAACACAGGGTCAATCGAAGAACTTCTGATGGGAATTTTTTAGTGAATTTCACTAAATTACCTGTGGTCTTATTTGGGGAAATAAGGGGGGGGGAATGACAAAAACTTGTGATGTCTAGGAAGATTCTCAATCATCCAAGTCATGGTTGTCCCAAAGACAACTGGAGTTTCTTGGTTTTGATTTTTATTTTTCTTTGAAAATGTTTCATTACTCATCCAAGGAGCTTCTTCAGTTCAACCACCAGAGCAGAAGATAAGCCAACCAAAAGGAGCACTAAAAAAAACTCCCCAACCCCAAAACGTCCCACTCACACTACTTTTAATGAACAAGGAAACAACTAACAACAAAGTCATCCAGAATTTTAACAAACCCCATAATGGAGGTAACAACTCAGGACCTGCATAACTACCTCAGGCTCTATCCCTGCAAAGCTATAAGCATGTAATAACTACATAGCAGAGAGATATGTGAGATTTTGTCTCCCTTTGCTGTCATCCAGCTGCTCTCTGAATCTTTTGTAGCTCAGTTATGGAAGCCATGTGGAATTTCTCTCTCTGGGCATGAGGAGAATATATATATCTGCTGAAAAAAAAACTCTGCATTGACAACAGGAAGGGCATCCGGCCAGGAAACACTCAGCTCCCATTCAGTTGCTCAGACTCCACCCCGCAAGGGATTATGTGGTTGTTAAAAGAGGATGATAATGATATGGAAGCCATAAAGTATACATTCTAGCCATTGTCTATTCATTGGAGGAGGAAGGTTGCTTCCACATTTCCAACCAATACGGTCTTGAGCTTCCTTTTGCCAATTGGCCCTGCAATGTTTGCTGATGTCATCACTCTTGTTTTAGGTCTCTTTTGTGGACGCTTTTTATCAAGTGGAATCCATTCTATGACTGACTTAGTTCACCAGTTGTCTGTTCTTGCTATATGACCGACCCATTTCCATTTCCAATTCTTTTACAAACAGCCTCTGAATCCCTCAGAATCCAAATCAACTGGCCAGCTAACCAGAAACAGCACCGACCCTCATCCAACCTATGCAAGCCCCCCCCCCACCAACCAGGACTTCACCTCCCAATGACCCTCCCCATCACAAAGCTCCCACTGATGACTCCCACCTGACCCATCACAAGACCCATTACAAGATTCTCACTTGACACACCCACACCCAGGGATGAGATTCTACCAGTTCGGATCAGTACGGGCGAACCGGTATCTCCGACGATCAGCTGGGAGCAAACCGGTTCGCTCCGATGATCAGGTGGGCCCGCCCGCCCACCTCTGTGCTTTATTGACCTATATCTTCTCAGCTGGTTTGCGCGGCAGAGCAGATTGCCGCACCTTAGCTGTGTTAGTCTCCAGCAATAACGCGGAAGGTAAGTTTTCGTAAAATTGTGCCACGTGCAAAGCGCGCGATCACCAAACCGGTTGTTAAATCAGCAGGATCCTACCACTGCCCAGACCTCTCGCCACAAGACCCTCCCTTGACACACCCACAGCTGACCAATCACAAGACTTACTGACCACATGAAGCCCTTATAAACAGAAGAACATTGCCACTGGCACATCTGCTAAATTCTGCTGAAGATGTTACCTAGCCTCATAACAACACATCTGGAAACCAACCCACAAGATTGGAGAATGAACCTTCACCATTATATACTTTTGTTTGTATCTTGACCTCCATGGGCAGGTCTTTCTATCTTGTCTTGTGATGCTGAGCATGGACCAGTATACTCTGGAGATATGATAAACATCAGACTCTGACTCCTCCTCCCCTTCCTCCTCCTCCTCCTCCTCCTCCTCCCCCTCCCCCTCTTCTTCTCCTTCTCCTTCTTCTCCTTCTCCTTTTCCTTCTTTTCCTCCTCCTCCTCCTCCTCCTCCTCCTCCTCCTCCTCCTCCTCCTCCTCCTCCTCCTCCTCCTCCTCCTCCTCCTCCTCCTCCTCCTCCTCCCTATAATTTATGCTGATCAGAGCTCCCAAATAGGCCTCACACTTCTTTCATCTGGCTAGGCATGAAAATTGCAGCCATGAATTTCCAAAGACGTAAGTGCTCTGTTATGTAGATCCATTATAGACAAATGATTTAAGCCATTATGAAAGAATTCATAGACACTGCATCAGTTGCATGCCCAATTTCAGAATTAAATCAAGTTTCAAACTCTTGTTATCTTTTTTTCTGCTTTACACACAGTATGATAAGGTATAAAACCATTATCTTTTAGATTGGTGAGGTAGTTTCCACTTGTCTCTTGTTTTGACAAATAATTTGTCTCGTTTTGATAACATCAAGCTATTTGCTTGTGATCACCTCATCCTTTTCCTCCTCTTCCTCCTCCTCCTCTTCTTCTTCTCGTCTTCTTCTTCTTCTTCTTCTTCTTCTTCTTCTTCTTCTTCTTCTTCTTCTTCTTCTTCTTCTTCTTCTTCTTCTTCTTCCTCCTCCTCCTCCTCCTCCTCCTCCTCCTCCTCCTCCTCCTCCTCCTCCTCCTCCTCCTCTTCTTCTTCTTCTTCTTCTTCTTCTTCTTCTTCTTCTTCTTCTTCTTCTTCTTCTTCTTCTTCTTCTTCTTCTTCTTCCTCCTCCTCCTCCTCCTCCTCCTCCTCTTCTCCTCCTCCTCCTCCTCCTCTTTTTCTTCTTCTTCCTCCTCCTCCTCCTTTTCCTTCTTCCTCCTCCTCCTCTTCTTCTTCCTCTTCCTCTTCCTCTTCCTCCTCCTCCTCTTCCTCCTCCACCTCCTCCTCCTCTTCCTCCTCCACCTCCTCCTCCTCTTCCTCCTCCACCACCTCCTCCTCCTCCTCCTCTTCTTTTTCTTCCTCCTCCTCCTCTTTTTCTTCCTCTTTTTTCAGTTCAGGTGTCGAGAGAAATACAAAGAGGTCTAAAAAAAAAAAACTTTGAGGGATAAAAGTCCCCAAAGCAGACAGAGAAATGGAAATCTATTTGAATGTATACATGAAATTCTTAAGGAATCAAGCTCACCTTGGAGAATATTTCACCTTTCCCTTGGACCTTTCCTTGGAGATACTGGTAACTCTTTAAAGTTAACCAGGGGTGAGCTGCTTGGTGTTCACAACGGTTCAGGAGAACCTCTAGCTAAGATTCAGGGCAGTTTGGAGAAGCCCCAAATCCCACTCCTGGCTGACTTCACCCACTCTTCCCCTCCCAGGAGTCCCCATGCAGCCCATTTTGGATGCAGGTAAGTGCAGGGCGCACGGGGAGGCATTGGGAGAATGGGCCTACTGGAAGTTTGGGAAGGCCAGAAACGGGCCCATTTCCAGCCTCTTGGGGGCCTCCAGAGCCTGAGGAGGCTGTTTTTGCCGTCCCGGAGGCTCGAAGAAAACCTCCGGAGCCTGGGGAGGGCAAAAACACCCTCCCCCATGGTACAGGAGGCTAACTAGGCCACGCCCCCCATGGCCACGCCCACCCAGCAACCGGGCAGAGAACCCCTTGCTAAAGTTTTTGAAGGCCATCCCTGGTGTTAACCAAACTTGTCTCTTACCTTCTAAGAGTCAGGCAGCAAACAGACAATTGTTTCAAGTTTTACAGCCTGCTTATCTTTACCAAGTAAATTCAGTCCACTCATTTCCCCACAGGCTCCATCTTGGGCAAACGATGAAGTCTTGTGCTCAAAGACGATGACAGCTATTGTCCTATTTTCCTTTTGTTTGTATACCTTTTTTTTTTCTTTTTTTTTTTCAGGAGGCATTTTTCTCTTGCTCTACTTTTCACCAACTCCCCGTTTCTAACACCTAGTCTATTCGGAACGTTGGAAACAAGAACACATCTTCCGTGGCAGATGTTTGCTGACAGGCAGCAGATAAATTCTGCATTTGGCATATGTCTAATTAACACAATCTCCTCCTTCTGAAGTTAAAACATGTTTTCCTTTTTTTTTTTATTATTTTTTTTTCTTAGTGCATATTTTTATTTTGCCTTGCCTTTGTTTCATCATGCAGAGGAAAAGTCCCTGCAATTTTTTTTTACAAGTAGCACAAGGAAGACAGACCAACTTGCAGGAAACAAACAAACAAACAAACAATTAATTATATTTATTACGTGCTTAAGGGCCAGCCAAAAAATGTATATGAAGACACTCATATTTGTAATTCTTATGTATCCAATTGAAAGAAACAGCTTGTTGCTAGAATTAATTGACTGATAAAAGACTAATGCTTGTAACACAAACAGTTTGACCCTGATTGGTTATAATTTATAGCAAAATAAATATAAAATTGACTGCTGCCAATTTAGCGTTGACTGTAATACTGGTACATTGGCCCAAGATAGATTGTTTAACTTCTAAAGAAAAAAAAATATATGCTTTTTTCACCAGTGAGAAAATCAATTCTGGACAAAATGGAATACAGGTTAAGAGTTTTAATGAATAGCCTTGAACCTGCTATCTGATCAATTTCAAATGATACGTTTTCAAGGAGAGTTCTTAATGCATTTGAATGTTTTCATATATTAAATAGCCTCTTGTATTGATTCCCCCCCCCCCAAGATTTACTAATATTATACTATAATAAGATCAGGATATTCAACTTAACCTGTTATGTATAAAAAAACATCCTGGTCCTTCATCCATGGAGATTCTCAATCATCCAGGTCATGATTGTCCCAAAGGTGTTTTTTTCAAGAGGCAGCTGGACTTTCTGGTTTTTTCTTTGAAGATGTTTCGCTTCTCATCCAAGAAGCTTCTTCAGCTGTGACCAGATGGTTGGGAAGTTGGCAACTGTGGTCATGAAGTTTCACAAAATCAACATCCATCTATCTGTCTGTCTGTCTGTCTGTGTCATCATTTATCAACTATCTACTGTATCTGTCTGTTTGTCCATCCATCCGTCCATCCGTCCATCCATCCATCCGTCCATCCGTCCATCCGTCCATCCGTCCATCCGTCCATCCGTCCATCCGTCCATCCGTCCATCCGTCCATCCGTCCATCCGTCCATCCGTCCATCCATCCATCCGTCCATCCGTCCATCCGTCCATCCATCCGTCCATCCGTCCATCCATCCGTCCATTCATCCATCATCATCATTTATCATCTCTCTCTTTCTCTCTGCCTTTCTCTGTCTCTCTGTGTCTCTCTTTCATACACCATCATCTATCTATCTATGCCATTTTAAAACTGACCATCGACCTCACAGAAGGACTTAGGTGGTGTATAATACGTCTTAGGCACCCATTGGACTAGAGGAGGACCTACCTCCAGTCACTCATGCGTTGACTACTTCATATGTGGGCTATTTCAATGTGTCCTACAAGAGGCTGCCTTTAAAGACTACTTGGAAGATGGGCTTTTTCCAGAATATGGTGGGAATGTACCACTGGGCATGCTCCTATGACATCTATTTTTATTTAGTTAGTTAGTTTGTCAAACATGTATGAGATAACAGATGTTGTGTCCTAGGCTTACTGAGTCACTACAAGACACAATTAGTCCCAAACAAACCTATTGTCAGGCTTCGGTGCTATCTTAAATAAACTTCATTCTCAAAGGCAAAGTCTCTAATGAATCATTTTTATTTAAGAATAGAAAAAATCCGACATTCCTGAACTCTGGTTGCAGCCAAACTGGCCCCTCCTTCCAACACCCTCCTCTTCCGCTCTCCAACCCCCATGTCCCATTGGCCATCATGCAGATCCATCTCTACGTCCTGGCACGTTCTTTTCACAGGAATGTGCCCCCAACCCTCCATCACCCAGGTAACACTATCTGTTGCATGCAGAAAACTAGGTAAAAGTTCATCTCAGCAATAAATCAACGCTTCTGCTCTCTGCTTCATTTCATTCATGTCAGCGCTGGAAGAGAGCCTAATTTGGAACGCTGACACCTATTTTATTGTAAAAGCTGAGAATTATGTTCATTCCCAGCTGAGTCCCAATTAGTTGCAAAACAAGTCCTTCGGGAGAAGTCCTTCGGGATAATCAACAACCTTTATCTTCTTTGACACCCTGCCAAAGACCTTACTTGGCAAAGCCCCACGAAGTTCAGAAACAAACAAGAGATGCTGAGTGGAAACAGAGTTAGCAATGTTGCTTTCCTGCAAAAGGGCCCAGTGCCTTTGTTTCTCTTTTAAGCCTTATGGGAGGGGCCAATCATCACCTAGCCTTACTCCCGAGTTGTCCCTTTTGCTTCAGCTGCTCTTGCCTTCTGGCAGCTCTGTGCATGCGTGCACTAGAACAGGCGTAGCCTGTTCCTCTGCCTCTCTACTGTCCAACTCTGGGGGCTCCGGAGTCCGCACATCACTCCCAGATGGCCCTGGCCCCATCTCTGCCTCCGACGCAGAGCCCTTGTCGGGGCCCTCCAGGACTGGCCCATGTTCCACCCCAGCCTCCTCACTGTCTGACTCCACTGCCAGCTCCGCAGGCTGCTGGCGAACCACAACAACAGGTATAAATATAAACATGGATATGAACACAGGAAATAGGTATGAATAAATGGGGACAGTAGGACAGGGATGGTAGACATGCTCGTTCGCGTATGCACGCCCCTTACAGACCTCTTAGGAATGGGGTGAGGTCAACAGTAGACAGTTTAAGGTTAAAGTTTTGGGGTTTGGAGAAGAAACCACAGAGTCAGGTAGAGCATTCCAGGCATTGACCACTCTGTTGCTGAAGTCGTATTTTCTGCAATCGAGTTTGGATCGGTTTACCTTGAGTTTGTATCTATTGTTTGCCCGTGCATTACTATGGTTTATGTTCCCAGTAAGTTTTCAAGTGTAATTGGGCTCTATAGAATATTATATATAAAGTCCTACAGGGCATAGAGCTTCACCATTGGATGGATCCCCAGTCTTTCATGAATTTTGCCTGGCCTGTATGTTTTATTTATTTAATCATTTTTACAACTACGTAACTCTAGGCTACAAAGATATCCAATACACCTTCCTCCTCCTATTTTTTTTTTCCACCACCACAACCCTGTGAGTGGCCCAAGGTCACCCAACTGTATTTTTTGTGGTGGAGAACCTGGAGAGAGGAATTCTGTGGTCTGTGACCTGTTTTACTTATAATTTCATTGATTGGACCCAGAGCATATCAACTAGGAATGGACAGCCGCTTTGGTCTAGTCATGCAGGGGTCTGCAAGCTTAAACACTCCAAGAGCCCTTTGGACCCGTTTCCCACAGAAAAGAAAACACCGGGAGCCACAAAACCTGGGTGGGCGTGGCCAACTCGATGTCACTCACTTCCACCAGTCACATGACACCCCCCCCAACCACACCTACCCAGCTGGTCATTAGGGCAGAGAACTGGTTGTTAAAAAACACCAGAAACCACAAAACCTTTTGACATCTCTCTCTCTCTCTCCCTCCCTCCTTCCCTCCCTCCCCTCTCTCTCCCTCTTTCTTCCTCTCTCTCTCTCTCTCTGTATCTCTCTGTCTCTGCCCTAGCTACTTCTCCATCCCCTGCCATTGCCAGACAAGGAATGATTCCAATGGTGGAATCACCCGACAGGGAGCCACAGCAGAGGGCCCAAAGAGCCGCATGCGGCTCCAGAGCCGTAGGTTGCTGACACCTGGTTTAGTGGTTAAGGCACTAGGCGAGAAACCAGGAGACTGTGAGTTCTAGTCCCTTTCTTAGCCACAAAGCTGAAAAACTGCACTCCACCTAAGCCATTTTATTTCCCAATTTCCTTGCAAATGCAGTAACAAATCAGTTTCGTATTGAGTGTTTACATTTTTCAAGGGCTGAACAGGACTAAGCAAGCCTGTTATATTTCTTTCCCCTTAATATTTCAATGTGCTCACTCACTAGTACTTGGGTGAAAGGAACTAATCAGGATTGCATTAAAAGATAAGGACAACATCCCTTCAGGAAAATCTCCTGTAGAAATCTATTGAGATGAAAAGGGAAGAACAGAAAGAGACAAAGGTCCCCTTCATCTTAAATGAGAGCTTTATTTAAAGTCTCCTTTGGCTGAACCGTATCCCAAGATCTCCAGTTGAAATGGCACCTATTATAAATAAGTGAATATACATTCTTGGACTTTGCAAGAAATTATTTCCCCGCTTGTATATTACAAAACACATCTAACATCCTAAAATCAAAGAGGAACAAAATACAGTAGTGGCCAAAATTGTGGAAACCTTTTGGGGAAAGTGTATTTTTGAGGTTTGATGGCTAATAACATCACTTTTTTTTTTTTTTTTGGAGTTTCAAGATAATCCTATTCTACTGCTGGAATGGCCTGGGAATAGCCCAGACCTTCATCCAATTGAAAATCTATTGAGCCGACTAAAGAAACTTGTTAGTCAGAAGCAATCCGGCAATAAAACCCAGTTAATAGAAGCCATCCTTCAATCTTGGTTTCACATGATAACAGCTGAAGAACTCAAAGACTTGGTTCACTCCATGGGAAGACGTTATAAGGTCGTCATTCATGCTAAAGGTTACCCAACTAAGTATTAACTGACATGGGGATCATTTTTGTATATCTCGTTTTTTCTACACGTTTCACTTTTCTTCTTTATACTATAACTGCTATTCTAATAGCAAATCCTTCGTAAAAGTTATTGCATTACATTCTTGATTAAATTATCTTTCCATTGATATATCATTTTATGGTACTACTCCCCAAAAAAGTGGTGTTATTAGCTAGTTTTAGAAAGTACACTTTTCCCAAAAGGTCTCCACAATTTTGGCCACTAGTGTAAATGACAGAATTTGAAAATGAATAGTTTACAGGCACGTAGTTCTTGATTTACAACCACAATTAACCATAATTTTGTTGTTGTGGTTACTGACCAAGACAGTTGTTAGGTGGTTTAGGACTTGGCTTGCCATAATTGTTTAAGTGACTCACTGCAGTTATTAAATGAGTCATACGGGTTGTAATGTGAATTTGGTTTCCCCACTGAGTTTGCTTATCCAAAGGTTGGAAAAAACCTCAGGATGGTGCAGCCGTCATAAAAATGAAACCACTTGCCAAGCATTTGAATTTTCATCATGTGACCATTTGGATGCTGCAACAGTCGTAAGTGTGAAAAATGCTCATAAGTCACTTTCCCCCCCCAGTTTCGTTGTAATAACGAAAGTCAGAAATAAGCCAGTTAAAAGAAATTAAGCTCAGCATATTTGGGGTATGAAATAAGGCAGGGAGGGGGAAACAACTTACAGTATTTTTCAGAGTATAAGAGGCACTTCCCCCCCCATAAAAGAGGGTGAAAATTTGGGTGTGTCTTATACACTGATTGTAGCCCCACCCACGAGGCCAAAAATGTGAGGTACGGAGGTGGCGATGGTCTGTGGCAATCCCTGCAACCTGGAACAGCTGATTGGGGGTATTCCAGAAGGCTGATCCCCCCGTCAATCAGCTGCTCGTGCTGAATCAGGCTGCAATAATGTGCTGAAGCTGACCTGGCTGTTTTCTATTTGCTGCAAGGACGTGTCAGAGTTTGCAGCAGCAATCACATCCAGAAAGTACACACAAGTAACTGATTCAGCAGGATTCTAGAACTTCTCTTTATATATAATATAACACATAAAATAAATATACAATAGCAAAAGCAGGTTTCCCAACATGGTAATAAATACAAGCAAAACACAAGCAGAGGAGAGGAGTTTCAATTTCAGTTTTAGTTTCAGAGCAGCATGCAGCTTTAGTACAGAACACTTGAGCTAAGCCACGCCCAGGCTCCTTACTGTCTCCTTCCTTGTTGCTCACACAGCAAATACTGTTTGTTTCCAAACAGCCCTCAACTCTCTCACACACTGACAGGATGCTAGCCAGATGAATACAGATGGATGCTGGTAGGCAAAGGCAGAATATTTTTTTATTTTCTTCCCCAAAAACTAAGCTGCGTCTTATACTCTGGAGCGTCTTATAGTCTGAAAAATACAGTACCTTCAATTGTGAAGTTTTTACAGTTTTGATTTGGATATGATTAGGAAAGAGGGTACAGTTTCAACTATGTAACCCAGGAATAATAATAACATCCAATATCTTTAAGCTATTAACTTGTGAAAATAAATCTCTCTCTCTGTCTCTGTCTCTGTCTCTGTCTCTGTCTCTGTCTCTGTCTCTGTCTCTCTCTCTCTCTCTCTCTCTCTCTCTCTCTTGAATTAAAGTTTTCTTTTCTTTTACAACATTCTGAATGTACAGTGCATGCTAACATGTCTTTAAATAAACTTACTTTTTTTTCTCTGCTGATAATTCTGTAGGAAGTTAGCATCCACCCCCTCCTAGAAAAATGAGATATTTTAGGAAATATTAAAAGGGAAGAATGTTTCCCCTAAAAGGGAGGCAGAAACTCAGCCCCCCACCTTTGTCAATGGGCCATTAAGGCCTGGGCCAGTCTATTCTACATAACAAAGATGTACATCCTTCAGACAGAGCCATAGTAGGAATTGCCCAAAGCCCTTTCATTACATCAACACCCAGCAAGAGTCAACCAAGCCTGGGACTCAAAAGACAACCTACAAAGTTACCTCTTTTTTACCACATGGGAGTCTGACAACCAATCAGAGCATAAGGCCAAATTCAAAACCCAACAGAGGGTATAAATCTCTCTCTCACTCACTCATGTGCTTTTTTTTGCTCAGGACCTCAAAACCATGTGGTCCTGTCCACCATTAAACCATCTTTTCAAGCAATCTCTGTTTCCAGTGTATTTCTCCCCACTTGGAGATGCCCAGATGGACATTTCCTCCAACTCTTCCTTCTGGGCTGAAGCTCCAAAGTGTTGCTCCTACTTCTTTTCGATGGTTCCTCAGAGATGATTCTCCTCCACCCAATTCACTGGATGACCACCTCAACTAATCTTAATTTTGTTCAAACTGGGAGGTGTAGTTAGATTGAATTACAATTTATTTCATAAAGGTATGTTCATAAGCTCTAGTTTCAAACTAAGTTGCTGGGATAAACACAAATGACATAATTTTCCCACATTTTTTTTTAAAGTTAACAAAGATGATAAAGCAGCACATTGATTTAAAACCAGAAACATTTTTGTTGGGGATTTTACCTGAAACTCACAGGTAAAATAATTATTTAATTATTCATGTGTTAACTGCAGCTAGAATTGTATTTGCACAAAATTGGAAAAGTGAAGAGATCCCCTACTGATGAGAAGGTGATTAAGAAAATATTAGAATGTGCAGAAATGAACAGATTAACACTTGCAGTTAAGGAGAAAGAACAAACAGAATATTATACGATATGGGAATTATTTTATCAATGGTTAGAGAATAAAAAAGGAAGTTGGCAATAAAAGAAGGAGATTAAAGAAGAGTAGAAAATATCATAAGAGAGAGATGTAAACAATGTGATTGTTATTATTATGATTATTACACTTATTAGATTCTTGTTAGAAGATATGTTAAGAGGGAAAAATGAGTAGGTTTACAATGTTCAACATTACAATTGTAAGATTAGAGAATTAATATCAATGTAATGAATGCTGTTGTAAATTTTGATGGTTATTGCACAGAGATATTTGTACCCAGACAACACACTATTTAAGGGAAGATGGAATGTTTATATTTAAAATAATATTTTTTGTTGTTAAAAAAGACAATAGCAATTCCCCTTATAGTAGAGGAGAATTTCTAGCTCAGGGTTGAACTGTAGGGTCCTTGGTGCTCTCTGAGCTTGGTTAGTTTCTTCCGCATGTTTCATTATCCAACTAGACAACATTATCAATCTTAGAAAGGAGTGATTTTATTCCTTTTATATACTAATGTGATGGACCATTCTTGATGGGCTGCTTTTTTACTGTTTTTTTTTTTTTTTGCTTGTCTGAGTTTATTTTTCCTTGACTGGAAAAATTGACTGGGGTATTATTTACTTCTTGATGGCTGGTCCAGTATTAATCTTGGTGTTAATCTCTGTTTATCTGGTCTTTATTGTTAGAAAAGAGGTGTTTGGGTCATTTGTTTCCTTTTTGCTTTTTTCATTGTGTCTTTTGAATGGTATGTAAATCTTGTTTATCTCTATGTGTCTGTTGATGGCTGATTTCTCTGAATCCAGGAATTCTCTAGCATTTTTGAAGTTGTCTAAGGTGCTGGCAGTTTTCCAGTTAAAAATATCATTATGTTTGTCCATGTGTTGTGAAATTATCACATATAAACAAAATAGAAGAAAACATGCTTTGCTGGGACACAAGTGTCCTTACTTTTTCTTTGAGTCTTTTTCAATCGTGCTAACCTATAGTGTAAGATTATGTCTGAATGAGGGTCATGCAATGATTATAAGACATGCCCAGAATTGATTATTTGCAATTAACTTTTTCAGCAACTCTTGAGTGAAAGGTTTCTATTACTTCATGGGAAATCAGAATGAAAGCCCGATAAAATACACCCATCACCTACTGAAATTATTTTCTTTCAATGCCTCATCATTTGATAAAAATATATAGCAATTTTTTCAGCTCCTTTGCCCCTGAGAATGAAGGCTTCATTTAATTCCTCATGATGGAGAAAGATAGGAGAAAAAAATAATGTTTCTTTTTTTCTCATCATACAGCTCATTGGAAGACATTAGTTAGCTGAATTGCATATTCTTTAATGAACTCCAAGGAATGCAAAAATTTGAGAAATCTTCATTACCATTTGCATACTTGAGTAAAAATGGGGGACGGAGAATACCCAAGATGGGTGAGATAGCTGAGCTGGGGAGGGGGGGATTTTTTTTCTGAAAATGAAATTGGAGCAGGAGGTGGAAGGAGGGAGAGAAGGGGGAGGTGGACGAGAAGGAGGAAAGGGAAGAAGGGGAGGAGGAGGAGGAGAAGTCTGATGTTTATCATATCTCCAGGGTATACTGGTCCATGCTCAGCATCACAAGATAAAATAGAAAGGATAAGGAGGAGGAGGAGGAGGAGGAGGAGGAGGAGGAGGAGGAGGAGGAGGAGGAAGAAGAAGAAGAAGAAGAAGAAGAAGAAGAAGAAGAAGAAGAAGAAGAAGAAGAAGAAGAGGAGGAGGAGGAGGAGGAGGAGGAGGAGGAGGAGGAGGAGGAGGAGGAAGAAGAAGAAGAAGAAGAAGAAGAAGAAGAAGAAGAAGAAGAAGAAGAAGAGGAGGAGGAGGAGGAGGAGGAGGAGGAGGAGGAGGAGGAGGAGGAGGAGGAGGAGGAGGAGGAGGAGGAGGAGGAGGAGAAGTCTGATGTTTATCATATCTCCAGGGTATACTGGTCCATGCTCAGCATCACAAGATAAAATAGAAAGGATAAGGAGGAGGAGGAGGAGGAGGAGGAGGAGGAGGAGGAGGAGGAGGAGGGGTGGGGGGAGGAGAAGGAGGAGGAGGAGGAGGAGGAAAGGAAGAGGCCAGAAGCTTTCTTTTTTATTTCTAGACTGTAGAATTACAAAAGGACCAGTGTTGCCAAGAACAAATGAACTGTCTGACTGCTTCGGCAAACGATAATGAAGTGCAAAAAAAAAAAAAAAAAAAAAAAAAACCAACCTACCTCTTATTTCCTGGCAGAAATGCTTATTCCACATTCCCCAGCAAAAATGCTGCTCATTGAGGTCTACAAGAAGAAATGGAAAATGAAGAAGAAGGAAAAAAAAGAAGAAGAGTGATGAGGGAGTAGAAAAGGACTGACCCGTAACAGAGGATCAAACAATTTGTTCAGCAAAAGCTAGAACGATTCGTGGGCATTTCTTCATGAGCCTTCATAGTTAAGAGGTTTATTTGCTTTGCTTAACAGATTCCAGTATTTGTGAACTACAAGTTTTTTAGGGTTGTTGTTTTTTAACGGTGTGTTTGCTGCTTTGTGTTGAATGTGGAAAAAAAAAGGCAGGATTAAAATAGAAAATAAAATAAATGCCTAAATATTTCTCATATTGTTTCTCTTCCCGCCTGGACTACTGTAACGCTCTCCACATGGGGCTCCCCTTGAGGAGCACCCGGAGGCTCCAACTGGCGCAGAGTGCAGCCGCGCGGGTGGTTATGGGAGCGACATGGCGTTCCCATGTAACACCCCTCCTGCGTGAGCTGCACTGGCTCCCAGTGGTCTTCCGGGTGCGCTTCAAGGTCTTGGTTACCACCTTTAGAGCGCTCCATGGCTTAGGACCTGGTTATCTACAGGACCGCCTGCTGCCACCAGTAGCCTCCCACCGGCTGGTACGCTTTCATAGAGAGGGGCTCCTCCGGGTGCCGTCGGCCAAACAATGTCAACTGGCGGCCCCTAGGGGGAGACCCTTCTCTGTGGGGGCACCTACGATCTGGAACGAGCTCCCCCCCGGAGATACGGAGGATCCCGGATCTGCGCACCTTCCGTCGCGCGCTCAAGACTTTCTTATTTCATCAAGCTGGCCTGGCCTAACTTTCCCTTTTAAAATGTAAATTTTAATCTGTTCTTAATTATTGGGGTGTTTTAAATCTGTTTTGGGCCAAATTGTTTAATTCGGTTTTATTTTGCTTTTAAATTTTGTATTTATGTGTTTTATCTTGTGGCTGTTCACCGCCCCGAGTCCTTCGGGAGTAGGGCGGTATAGAAATCAAATAAAACCTAAAACCTAAACCTCTTGCAATCATCATCATCATCATCATCCTCAGATTTGGAAGGAAGCATAGAGGCCTTCTAGTCAATCCCCTACTCAAGCAGGAGACCCTATACCCGTGATAGCGAACCTATGGCACGCGTGCCCAAAGTGACACACGAAGCCATGTTGCCCGGCACAAGTGGCCTTGCCTGTTTGTCATTGGTGAAATCTAAAATTGTTACTACCGGTTCTGTGGGCGTGGCTTGGGGGTGGTGGGGGTAATGGGTGGGCGTGGCCAATATATATATATATATTTTACTTTTAAAACCATTTTTTCTACAACCTCTTCGGCAAAGAGGTTAAAAAATAAAAAATGCTTTCAAAAGGCTCTGACAATCCCAGCTGAGTTGCCTGATCGTCAGAGGCATTTAAAAGAAAAAAAAGTCTCTGCCGATCAGGCAACTCAGCTTGGATCATCAGAGGCATTTAAAAGAAAAAAAAAGGTTTTTTTTCTTTTAAAAGCCTTTGATGATCCCAGCTGAGCTGCGCGTGATCATCAGAGGGTTTTTTTTTTTTAACTTTTAAAAGCATTTTTTTCGGCCAAAGAGGTTGTAGAAAAAATGCTTTTAAAAGTAAAAAAAAAAAGCCTCTGATGATTGTGCGGCTCAGCTGGGCATGGGGGGGGGGCGGGCAGGGATTTTTGCTACTGGTTCTCCAAACCACCCGCCTCCATCGCTACCGGATCGGGCGATCCGGTCCGAACTGGGAGCATTTCACCCCTGCTGTTTGTCCTCCGGGTTTCTGGCACTTATGCACACGTGATGATCAGCTGTCCTTCATGCGCGCAGCAGTGCCAAAAACCAGTGTGCGTATGCATGCTGGCCATCTGATTGTTGGGTGCGCAGTTGCGCCAGAACCCGGAAGTTTGGCTTTTCCAGAGCGTGATCCCTTCGCGCACGCGGCAGTGCCGAAAACTGGCCTGCACATGCACGCAGGTCAGCTGATCGTCAGGCACACATGTGCGCTAGAACCCGGAAGTTCAGCTTTTCTGGAGCCTGGCCCCGATGAGCGCATGAGTGCGCACGCACGCCGTTTCTGCGGCACTCGGTGCCGAAAAGGTTCGCCATCACTGCCCTGTACTATTACAGACAACTGGATGTCCAATCTCTTCTTAAAAACCTCCAGAGATGGAGCACCAACTGAAGGCAAATTGTCCAACTAGTTGATTGTTCTCACGGTCAAGAAATTTATCCTTAGTTCTAGGTTACTTCTCTCTTGGTTAGTTTCTGTCCATTATTTCCTGTCCTGCCTTCAGGTTCTTTGGAAATAAATGGACCCCCTTCTATGTGGAAGCCCCTCAAATCTTTGAGCATTTCCAGTGGTGGGATGCAACCGGTTCGACGCTCTGGGCACGCACGCACCTAGCACGCTTGCGTGCAGCATTCAAAATACAGCAATTTGAAGCTCAGCTGCTTACCTTCTAAGGCAGCCCCAGTAAGTAGAACAGCGGAGGTGGAGAAATCAGCTGAGCCAGAAAGAAGGAAATATAGGACAGGATAGGGCGAAGGCGGGTGGGTGGGGCCAGCTGATCATCGGAACTACCAGTTCACCTGAACCAATCCGAACCGGCTGAATCCCACCTCTGAACTTTGTTATCATGTCTCCCCTAGTTTTTCTTTTCATTAGACTACAGTAGACATACCCAATTCCTGCAACCCTTCTTCATATTTCAGCCTCCAACCCTCTGATCTTGTTTGCCCTGAGTCTTCGGAGCGGGGCGGCATACAAATTGAATTAATAATAAAATGTTTGTTACTCTTCTCTGCATTCTCTCCAGTGTCTCTACATTTTTTTTTTATATCATAGTGATCAAAACTGAATGCTATATTCCAAGTGTGGTCTTGAGAGGTAGATAGGGATGGATGGATGGATAGATAGATAGATATAGTTATATAGAAATATAGAGAGAAAGATAGATAGATAGATAGATAGATAGATAGATAGATAGATAGATAGATAGATAGATAGATAGATAGATAGATAGATAGATGATAGAGATAGCTATATAGAAAGCTTAAAACATAGTTTTAAGGAACTGAATACAGGTAGTCCTCAACTTACAACCATAATTGAGCTCAAAATATCTGTTGTTAAGTGAGACATTTGTTATTTGAGTTATTTGAGTATTGCCTCATTTTCTTGCCACAGTCCTTAAATGAAACCCTGCCGTTGTTAAGTTACTAACGTGGTTGTGAAGTGAACCTGGCTTCCCCATTGACTTTGGTCACAAAAGGGGATCGTGTGATATTTATGCAACCGTCATAAATACGAGTCCATTGCCAAGCATCTGAATTTGGGTCATGTGACCAATGGGGATGCTGCAATTGTCTTAAAAACGGTCACAAGTCGCTTTTTTTTCCCAAAGTGCCGTCGTAACTTTGAATGGTCACTAAATGAACTCTTGTAAGTCGAGGACCACCTGTACAGTGTTTCAGATGATGTGTAAGCAAATACAGAGTAGAACAGAACTATCGCTCGGGGATGGAAAGATTTATACTCCTTGCAGCCTTAACGACTCGCTAAAAGGAACACAGATGACCAGCTGTCTGCAAGGAGTATAAATCCTTCCATTCCCCATCATTCAGTCAGAGCTGAAGAAGCTTCTTGGGTGAGAAGTCTTCAAAGAATAGCAAGAAAGTCCAGTGGCCTCTTGAAAAAGCACCTTTGGGACAATCGTGACCTGGATGACTGAGAATCTCCATAGACATTTAAGGTGGGTGGACTTCAACTCCCAGAATTCCCCCCAACCAACCTCAGGAACTTTCCCATCATCATGTCAGAGCTGAAGAAGCTTCTTGGATGAGAAGCGAAACGCCTTCAAAGAAAAAACAGAAAGTCCAGTGGGCCTCTTGAAAAAAAGCACCTTTGGACGATGGAGAATCTCTACAGATATTGGTAGCCAATATTTTGAAAAGATGCACAGGAAGCCAAGATTCAAACCTCCAACTGAAAACTTGGTGTATTTTACGATAACACTCATTTAAAGCCTGGTTTAGCTCAACAGACAGAGCACTGTAATTTAACACCAGCTGTCTGCAATTAAAGTAAGATCGAATCTCGCCAGGCTCAAGGTTGACTCAGCCTTCCATCCTTTCTAAGGTAGGTAAATTGAGGACCCAGTTGTGGGGGCAATAAGCTGACTTTGTATAAATATACAAAAGTATGAAGGCTATTGCTGAGCACATTGTAAGCCGCCCTGAGTCTCCGGAGAAGGGCAGCATATAAATCAAATAAAAAAAAAATCCCACAAGGCACGGAGTAAGATAATGTTGCCTCATCAGGAAAACCTGGAATCGGGCCTGTGCTTAACAGCTTCGAAAGCAGCAAAGAGCGTGACACGGATACGTTAAAAAAAGTTAAGCAAAAAGAAGAGATTCTAAGAGGTCCGTTTAATGCCTTTGTCATTTGGGAAGACGAAAACTTGCCTTGCATTCTATCTCTCCTATTTATTTATTTTTAAATGTTCCTTTTGTATCTCCGTTCCATATTTCAAGAGAATTTTTGCAGCCAGCAAGGACAAATGCAGCTGTAAGAAGGATGATGTGCAGGATAGATTCTCTCTTTTCCCTGATAATACAACACATTTTCCCTATTGGAAGAGAAGGATAAAAAGCCAAATGCCACCTCAAACGATAATCTTGCCGAAATACAATTTCTCACTACACCAAAGGAACCATCTCCTCTCTCTCTCTCTGTCTCTGTCTCTCTCTCTCTCTCTCGTATCTCTCTTTCTCTCTTGTATCTCTCTCTTTCTCTCTTTCACTTTTCTCTCTCATCTCTCTGTCTCTGTCTCTCTCTTTGCCTTCATTTTTCTCTACATATTTTAGCATTATTTGTTTTCTTTTTTCCTCCCTTCTTCTTTAGTCTCTACCTTCTATATCTATTTATCTCTCTGCTGGATTTCTTTGTTAAGCAGTAGAGCTTTTATATAATTGTAAATTGATTACATGGTGTTAATTTTGTGCATAATAGTATAGACTTCTAAGGATGAAAATGTTTGTCGTACTATTTTTAAATTTCTCTCCCTCTCCCCCTCTCCCTCTCTCTTTCCCTCACCTGCTTTGTCTCGTCTCTCCCCTTCTCCCCCTCCCTCTCTCTCCCTCTCCCTCTCTGTCTCTCTCTCCCTCTCTCCCCTCCCTCTCTCTCCCTCTCCCTCTCTCTCTCTCTCCCTCTCCCCCCTGTCTCCTTCTCCCTCTCTGTCTCTCTCTCCCCCTCTCCCCCTCCCTCTCTCTCCCTCTCCCCCTCTCTCTCTTTCTCCTTCTCTGTCTCCCTCTCCTATCCTCTCTCTCTCCCCCTCTCTCCCTCTCTGTCTCTCTCTCTCTCCCCTCTCACTCTCTCTTCCCCCCTCTCTCTCCCTCTCTCCCCTCTCACTCTCTCTTCCCCCCTCTCTCTCCCTCTCTGTCTCTCTCTCTCTCTCGCCCCTGCTCCCTCCCTCCCTTTTTTTAACCCCACCCGGAGAGTGGGTGGGGTTGGAACTCAACTTTTACCCTTCTTTTCACGCAAGGTTCATAAAAGCTTTTTCCTCTAATGACAGCAGACCATCGAGAAAACTCCCAAGGGCTCCTTCTGGAAGCGGAAGACTTTGCTTCGGACTTAAACACTTGCAGAACAAACTCTTGCTCTTCACCCCACTTGAAACGCTTATGAATCATTCATTTGCCATCCAGTTGGTACTTGAAGGCGAGCCTTTTATGTAGCACCGTCCACAGCAGGAAAACAGTTGCAGGTAATGCCCTTGTAAAACACCGATTTCTCCCTCAGCTTTCATCTCTTCTTCATGCGCTCGTCTTCATCCTGTGCTTCTCATATGTTTGGCGGGGAAGAATTGTCAAGTTTTCTTTAAAAGGAAATGGAAAGCATATTCATACCTCATGTTAACTTCTTTTCTTTTTGACTTTCAATATCGTATCTCCAGGATGGGATCAAGATGTCACTGAAACGATGGCTTGTTTTCTTCCTGCCCAGGGAAATGAATGTTTCTCTTGCCCAAGGAGCAATCCAAGGAGAAGATTGTAAACATTGCATCACCCTTTAGTCTCAATCACCAGATGTGAATGTTAAATATAGTATATTTCAACTGTTTTTCTGCTAGTTGTATAGTCACTGGAGTTGGTATTGACTGTAAGTAATCTCCAAAAATTTAGAAAGTCCTTCTTCTTCTCCTTCTCCTTCTCCTTCTCCTTCTCCTTCTCCTTCTCCTTCTCCTTCTCCTTCTCCTCCTCCTCCTCCTCCTCCTCCTCCTCCTCCTCCTCCTCCTCCTTTTCCAAAGCAAGGAGCCACCTGTTCCATACTGTTGCTATTGTTATTGTTATTGCTATTGTTCTGACCTAGGCTTCCTAGGAGAAAGTATAAAGCACAATCTTAGTCCCGGCAAAACCTCTTTTATTTACACAGCTGTGAATTATTGTCATTCCCAGTCTGCAAGGCTTCACAAACAGTCTTTCAGGGGAATGTTTAAAAACACCCACCTTATCTCCCTTGGAATGCTGCCAGAGAACTAATTGCCAAATGCAGGGCAAGGCCAAACTTGGCACAGAGTCAAACAGAACTTTTCAAAGCTTGAACTGACCAGGTGAACTAATTGCTTCCTGCAAAAGCTCACGTTCGCTCCTTTTTTATGTCTTATGGGGAGGGGGGCAATCATCTCCAAGCCTTACTCCCAAGTCGACCCTGTTTTCTTAATTGTTCTTGTCTTCTGGCAGCTCTGCACATATGTACACTGGGAACAGGCTCCTGCTGTTCTTCTGCCTCGCTAATGTCAGACTCCGGAGGCTCCGGAGACTCCGGAGGCAGCACATAACTATCAGATGGCCTTGGCCCCCTCTCTGCCTCCAATGCAGAGCCCTTGTCCAAGCTTTCCCCAGCCCCCAGGACTGGCCCAAATTCCTCCCCAACCTCCTCACTTGTTCTGCCCCAGCTCTGGATTCCCAAGGATTGTGACACACACCAATGGTCCTTATCAAAGTTATAACGTACCAAGAATAAACAAAGTCCGGCAAATTTTGGCAATTAGCCCAGAAAACAAGATACGATAAGACATTCACTCTCCAAAATGCTCTGTAATAATTACACGTTGTTTCCAGCAAGAAATTACTAACTGCGTGCAACTTAAATAGGCTAAGGGAGTGACCAATTATCCTCAAACTTTACTCTCGAGGAGACCTCCTCCTCCTGAGTAGCCACTCCTGCCTTTTGGCAGCCCTGTGTGCTCAAGCATTGAGGAGAGGCTCCTCCACTTGGCTCTCTCCACTTGAAGGAGCCTCTGGAGGTTCTGAAGGTCCAGGCTTAATCTCTGCCTCTGGCACCACATCTTCTTCAGCCTCCTCACTGTCCGACGTGAGCGCTAGCTGTGCAGGCTGCTGGCGAAACCCCACACCAGCCTCCTCCTCATCGGGATCAGCCACAATCCGCGCAGGCCGCTGGCGGGCCACAACATCACTGTCCAACTCTGCTATTAGTTCTGCTAGCTGCCAACAGGCCACAACATCTATGAAACCTACATGGACATCTTGAGTAAGTGACCAGAAATCTATATTAGTTCTAGAAGAGTCTTTCTTTTGCTGCTTATACAGTATGCTAAATTTGCAACTCTAAGAGAATATGCTTGAAAAAAAAAATGTTTTAAAATCCTTTAACCTTTGCGTGAGCCCTTACCTGTCCTTAAGCATATGCAGGATTTGAGCTCATTTTTAAGATTGGTTTTGCTGGTTCTATCAATGTAGCTCCACTTTTTATTAGCAGACAGGTATCCTAAATGTATTCTGTGACAATAAATACTCTTGAGGCAATCGTGTCGCCGCCATCACCAAATACATTTCACACAAAAGTTCTAAGGTATAAAATGTGGTGGTAAAATTTACTTTATTATTATGTTTGTCAGCGAGGTGTCACAGTGATTTTCTGCTTTAGATAACCTCAGATCTAAAAGAAATTCACAATAGGTTTCTTCAATAGCAAAAATACAATTTATCAAAGCATGCTATGTCCAGTCACAAACGTAATGCATTTATTTATCCATATATTCAGAGGACAGTATCTGCTCTCATCGGCCATATGGTCTAGAAAAGTTCAAAAAAGTTATCGGATTATATATTGTATTAAAAATAATAGGCCATAAAGTCATGGGAATAAATTATCAATTACAGAAGACCTCATAGTTGAAAAGTTTAATGACCAAGAGGTCTAAGTCTCGAAATTCATCACCTCTGGTAAACCTTTTTATCCCACAGAAGAATTCAGATTAATTTATACTCACCTGTCATTTTAATTTCTTTGCACACTCTGAAGCAGAACAAAACACTTTTTTAAAAAAAAAAATGATTTATATGCCGCCCTTCTCCGGAGACTCAGGGCGGCTTACAATGTGCTCAGCAATAGCCTTCATCCTTTTGTATATTTTATACAAAGTCAGCTTATTGCCCCCACAACTGGGTCCTCAATTTACCTACCTTAGAAAGGATGGAAGGCTGAGTCAACCTTGAGCCTTGGCGAGATTCGAACCTGCAGTAATTGCAGGCAGCTGGTCTTAATAACCAGCTTAATAACAGGGTGCCTTAGACCACTGTACTACCAAGGCTGTTGGTTGTGTGCAGGGGTTGGTTCAGGAGTGTGTTGTACTTACCTTTACTACCAGTTTGCAACGGGAGCACACGTGCGCGCTTGTGCTTCTGCAGATGCGCAGATCACCCATGATGACATTGTGGCGGTTGGGCGGAGCCTTCCGCTGGTTTTACTACCGGTTCTATAGAACCGGACTGAACCAGGAGCAACCCATCACTGGGTGGGATTCATTTACCTGTGCTACCGGTTCGCTCGTGTGCCACTTCTGCGTATGTGCAGAATGATTTTGATGTCATCCGGGCGGGTGGGTGGAGCCTCTCACTGCCACTGCTACCGGTTTGCCCGAACTAGGGCGAACCGGTAGCAATCCACCACTGGTTGTGTGTTCATAAACAACAGCTCTGTTGAATTACACTGACCTACATTTGAATTGATGTTGGGTTCTACCAAGAGGTAATTGTGCCTTTTATGCAGTAACCTCTGTCCCACAATCAAATATTTCCAGCAAAGAATACCATATAAATTAGTTTTAGTTTCAAATAATACTTTACAAACTAGGAACTGAGCAGTGCCATGCAGTTCCATCAGAAAAGTGCTTTCTAAGCAAAGTGTAGCAATTTAATACTTCACAGGTTGATTCTTTCCCTTGGCAATAGTCCTGTTGACTAACACACCTCCGTGAATTAATTCAAGTAGGACAGAGAAAATTCTGCTTGGTGCCATTGATCTGTAAAGAGATGGAAATTTTCTCTCCCTGCTTTCCATTTCTTAGCATTATTGTTCTTTCAATAAGTTACTTACTCTGTATTCCTTTTTCTTTATTGCATTCTCTTTTTTCCCCATATGAAAAAAACAAACAAACCCAAAACAAAATAAATTAAGGGCACTGCTCCATTAAAATAAAGCTAAAGTCAGGGGTGGGATTCAGCTGGTTCGATTAGCATCCGATTCGCAGTTGGGGCGAATCGGATGCTAATTTCATGTCTTGTTTGCCGAATCGGTAGTTGCAAGGACTGGCTGGCCCCGCTCACTCCACCCTGTCCCTCCCAGGAGTCTTCACATGGCCCATTTTGGATGCCAGGTAAGTGCAGGGCCCGCACAGAGGCTCTGGGAGGGCAAAAAATGGGCTCCCAGAAGTTCCAGAAGGGCCTCTGGAGCCGGGGGGGAGGCCGTTTTCACCCTCCCGGAGGCTCCAGAAAAGCCTCTGGAACCTGGGGAGGGTGAAAAACAGGCCTCCCAGAAGTTCCAGAAGTCCGGAAATGGGCCCATTTCCGGCCTCTGAAGGGCCTCTGGAGTCCATGGGAGGCTGTTTTCACCCTCCCAGAGGCTCGAGGAAAGCCTCTGGAACCTGGGGAGGGCAAAAACGCCCCCCACCATGGTTCAGGAAGCCGAGTAGGCCACACCCACCATGATTACTCCCATCCAGCAACCAGGCAGAGTACCGGTTGCTAAAATTTTTGAATCCCACCTCTGGCTAAAATCCAATGGATTTTGGCCAGGAAGATTTAACTGTAGATTTAATTCACTTATTCAAATACATTAAAATATTGTTGGAAAATGTTGGGAATGCAACCACCACAAAGGCACCTATTACCATATGTGGTGGACCTGCCCAATGGCAAAACAATATTGGCAAAGGATCAAAATACAAACAGAGGAAATAACACACCAAAAGATAGAACTAAGACCAGAAAGCTTCTTATTAGGCATAGTGAATGGATACTATGAAAAAGAAACAACCTATTTAATTATACATATGATAACAGCAGCACGAATACTATACGCGCAACACTGGAAGAGTAGTGATATACCAACACCAGATAAAGTAATCAATAAAATTATGGAATGTGCGGAATTAGATAGACTCACAAAGGAATTACAAAATAGGGAAGAACATGACTTTTACTTAGTATGGGAAAAGTGGTATAGTTGGTTGAAAGATAGGAAAGAGATGAAGCAATAGGAAGTAAATAAAATGACCAAATATAATATGATGGAAACAAAGAACAGACATAGGTCAACAAAGATCAATATTAGATAGATAAAAGGGAAGGACCAAATAAGGAAGAGTTAAAATACAAAGAGAAATGTATATTATAGTTGCGACAAACTGGACATGTATTGAAATGGATGTTTATATGTTTTTATGTTTTGTATGTTTCATTGTTCTGTTTAGTTTATACTTATAAATAAAAATTGGAGAGAAAAAAAAAATAAAATAAAAGTCCCGGGACAATTGCCCGAAAAAAATAATAATTGTAAAATGCAGTAGCCCTCAACTTCCAGCAGTTTATTTAGTGACTGCTCCAAGTTACGACAGCACTGAGAAAAGTGACTTTTTATACACAGTGGCTTGCCCTGTCAGTGTTGGTGAGAGTGATCTTGGCGCTTCGTTGATTAGGCTGTTGTTCAGTGTTAGTTTGTTTGTCTGAATTGGTAACTCCTTGATTGGGATATTGTCTACTTCTTGATTTTTGATCTAGTGTTCACCTTTGTGGTTAATCCCTGCTTATCTGAGAGTTGGTTGCTCATGAGCAAGTGTTGTTTCCTTTTTGGTTTTCAAAAAAGACCATCAAAAAGCCAACCAGGGAACAAAAAAAAAGACCAAAACACCCAGATAAACAACCCCCACTAACACTTGCAATTCGAGTCATAATTCAACTCTGAGATACAAATATATTATCTTCTGTCAAGACTCAAATCTGGTATCCATGCTTGCCCCTGTTTTGTAACCCTACTCGGTGCTACTGATTAGCATCACGGCCTAGATGGGTATAATAAGCCAACCTGAAGACATACGCGTCAGGTGCGCCTAGTATCTCTTTCACCCCAACACCTGCAGCGTGTTTGTTTAATCCATTAATAGAGGAACATTTACACTGACTCTAGTGATATTTGTTGACACATTAATAGCACAATTCCAAGGTTGTTGATCGCAACCCCATAATTGCTTCACAACATCATTAACACATACCTGATCAAGCAGCTGGAAATGACTTGTTTCTTCGGTTTGAGCTAAATCTATGGAGGCTGATATTTTGAGGTGGAATTGTGTGTGTGCGTGTGAGGGAGAGAGAGAGAGAGAGAGAGAGACAGAGGGAGGGAGAAAGAGAGAGGGAGAGGGAGGGAGGGAGGGAGAAAGAGACAAAAAGAGAGAGAAAGAGAGAGAGAGAGAGAAAGAGGAGGGAGAAAGAGAGGGAGGGAGGGAGAGAGACAGAGGGAGAGAGAGAAAGAGAGAGCGGGAGGGAGGGAGAGGGAGAAAGAGAGAGGGGGAGAGAGAAAGAAAGAAAGAGATAGAGGGAAAGAGAGAGAAAGAGAAAGAGAGAGGGGGGAGAGGGAGGGAGGAATAAAGAGAGAGAGAGGGAGAGAGACAAAGAGAGAGAGAAAGAGAGAGAGGGAGGGAGACAAAGAGAGGGAGAAAGAGAGACAGGAAGAGAGAAAGAGAGAGAGGGGGAGAGGGAGGGAGGAAGAAAGAGAGAGACAGAGGAAGAGAGAGAGAAAGACAGAGAGGAAGAGAGGGAGGAAGGGAGAAATAGAGAGACAGGGGAAGAAAGGGAGAGAGAGGGAGAGAGAGGGAGAAAGAGAGAGGGGGAGGGAGAAAAAAAGAGACAGAGGGAGAGAGAAAGAGAGAAAGAGAGAGAAGGGGAGAGGGAGGGAGGAAGAAAGAGAGAGACAGGAAGAGAGAGAGAGAAAGAGAGAAAGAGAGGGAGGGAGGGAGAAATAGAGAGACAGAGGAAGAGAGAGAGAAAGAGAGAAAGAGAGGGAGGGAGGGAGAAATAGAGAGACAGAGGGGAAGAAAGGGAGAGAGAGGGAGAGAGAGGGAGAAAGAGAGAGGGGGAGAGAGAAAGAAAGAGACAGAGGGAGAGAGAAAGAGAGAGAAAGAGAGAGGGGGGAAGAGAGCGGAAGAGAGGGAGAAAGGATAAGAATGAGAGAAAAGGAAGGAAGGAAGGAAGGAAGGAAGGAAGGAAGGAAGGAAGGAAGGAAGGAAGGAGGGAAATGTGTACCTGGGGGAAAATAGACTGATGTTATCTCTCTTCCTGACAGAGAAGATCAGGAAATGCTGACAGGGATCTTTGCATATTGCAGCTACTGCGATAACATTGGATTTCAGACTCACAAGGGAATTATTGGCATTACTCACTGTAGTTCAAACTATCATATAAACACAGATTTTAGAAGGAGAGGAGGGAAAAGAGGGGATGCATGTGAAAATCTGCTTGGTTTTTTTTTTTAAATGCTTACTTTAAAACGAAAGTCAGCATTGGGTGGCAGAAAAGTGACTATTTGGGCATTTTCTTCTAGTCCTTATTTTCTGTAGATTTCCTGACTTTCATTTCTCTGCAGAGACTGAAAATTGCTATGCCAAAGAAAAATATTTACAAATATGTATTTTTCCCCCAGGTAATTGTTATTAGTCTAGTTTCTACACAGAAACACGTATTCCTTGCTTTATTTTTTTCATTTCAACTGTTTTTCCTATTCCATTTTTACATATGGTTTTATTGTGCAATGCTTTATGTTTTATTCTGTACCTTGATATGACCTATGCTCTAATCAACAATAATGCTCAATTATTATTAGTTTGTGTAGAACTAAATCAGCCACTTTCTTCTTTATCTTGATCTAACAGATGCCCCAACATGAATGCTAAATTAAGTTTGGACCAAATACCAAATATTGTATGTGTACTTGCACAGAGAAAAAATATTTCTCATTGCCACCATATATTCATATACTCCGAATCAGTTTTTTTCTGGCTTCTTAAATAAACTTACTTTGCATAAATATATACATTATTATATATTTACTTTATACTGCCTTTTTTATTTGTAGCAATAGCAATAGCCCTTAGATCAGTGGTGAAATCCAAATTTTTTTACTACCAGTTCTGTGGCCGTGGCTTGGCGGGCGTGGTATGGCTTGGTAGGCGTGGCTTGGTGGGCGTGGCAGTGGAAGGATACTGCAAAATCTCCATTCCCACCTCACTCCAGGGGAAGGATACTGAAAAATCTAGTATTTGCTGGTTCTCTGAACTGCTCAAAATTTCTACTACCGATTCTCCAGAACTTGTCAGAACCTGCTGGATTTCACCCCTACCTTAGGTGTATATAATGTTTCACAGTGATTTATAGCCCTCTTTAAGCTGTTTACAAAGTCAGCCTATTGCCCTCAACAATCTGGCTCCTCATTTTACCAACCTCGGAAGGATGGAAGGCTGAGTCAACCTTGAGTCGGTCAGGATCGAATTCCTGGCAATCGGCAGAGTTTGCTTGCAATAGCGCATAGATACTGATATGATTCAACGGGAGGCAGCTGATATAATCCAACACCAGCAGAAACTGTAAAGTGAGACGCTTTTAGTAAAGCAAGTGGAGCGTACCTCCATAAAGTAAAGTCAGTTGGAAACCAAAATAAATTGCACGTACAGAATGGCAGGTAAATAGAACTTGCTTTAAGTAGCCAAGGATGTCAGGACAGCCAAAAGGTTTGGTGCAGAGACTTAGCACTCAGACTAAACGTGAAATGAATATTTGAATGAAATAGAGTAATAGCACTATAGCCCTTAGACTTATATACCGCTTCACGGTGCTTTACAGCCCTCTCTAAGCGGTTTACAGAGTCAGCCTATTGCCGTCAACAATCTGGGTCCTCATTTTACCAACCTCGGAAGGATGGAAGGCTGAGTCAACCTTGCGTTGGTCAGGATCGGATTCCTGGCAGTCGGCAGAGTTTGCTTGCAATAGTGCATTCTAACAACTGTGCAAGAAGGAAGGAAGGAAGGAAGGAAGGAAGGAAGGAAGGAAGGAAGGAAGGAAGGAAGGAAGGAAGGAATAGCAATAGCAATAGCAATAGCAATAGCAATAGCAATAGCAATAGCAATAGCAATAGAAATAGAAATAGAAATAGAAATAGAAATAGAAATAGTACTTAGATTTATATACCACTTCACAGTGATTTATAGCCCTCTCTAAGCGGTTTACAGAGTCAGCCTATTGACCTCAACAATCTGGGTCCTCATTTTACCAACCTCGGAAGGATGGAAGGTTGAGTCAACCTTGAGCCGGTAAGGATCAAACTCCTGGCAATCGGCAGAGTTTGCTTGCAATAGTGCATTCTAACAACTGTGCAAGAAGGAAGGAAGGAAGGAGGAAGGAAGGAAGGAAGGAAGGAAGGAAGGAAGGAAGGAAGGAAGGAAGGAAGGAAGGAAAGAAGGAAGGAAGGAAGGAAGGAAAATAGCAATAGCAATAGCAATAGAAATAGTACTTAGATTTATATACCACTTCACAATGCTTTACAGTTCTCTCTAAGCCCATGATTGTGAACCTATGACACACGTGCCAGAGGTGGCACACAGCACCCTGTCTGTGGGCACACGAGCCATTGCCCCAGTTTGGCTCCGCCATGCATGCACGCACGCCTCCCACCGGCCAGCTAGTCTTTGAGTCTCTGCTGCGTATGCGCAGGGAAGGGTATGCGGGGGACCACTCGCACATGTGCAGGGGTGGGTGGGGTGCATGCAGTGGGAATGTGCATGCATGCACGGGGGTGGGGCACATGCGTGGGGGCCACACACATGTGCAGGGGGGCAGAGCATGTGGGGGGGCTGCACGCACATGCACAGGGGGCCACACACACATTGCATTTTGGGGGTTTGGGCGTGCTTTAGGCACTCGATCCGGAAAAGGTTAGCCATCACTGCTCTAAGCAGTTTACAGAGTCAACCTATTGCCCCCAACAATCTGCGTCCTCATTTTACATCGGAAGGATGGAAGGCTGAGTCAACCTTGAGCCAGTGAGACTCAAACTGCTGGCAGCTGGCAGTCAGCCAAAGTAGCCTGCAGTACTGCATTCTAATCACTGTGCCGCCATGCAGTTATTTGTAGAAATAACTCAAGGCAGGAAACATAGCTAATACCCCTTTCTCCTCCTATTTTCCCCACAAAAACAACACTGTGGGCTGAGTTGGGCTGAGAGAAAGGAACTGGCCCAAAGTCGAATGGCTTTGGTGGGACTTGAACTCACCATCTCCTGATGATTGGCCCTAAGTCACCCAGCTGGCTTTCATGGCTAAGATAGCACTTGAATACATGGTCTCATGATTTCTAGCCTGGTACCTTAACCGCTAGAAGAAACTGGCTGTCCATCACATGCCATCTCACTGTGTTGTGGTCCGCCAGCAGCCTGTGGAGCTGGTAGCGGAATTGGACAGTGAGGAGGCTGGGGAGGAACGTGGGCCAGTCCTGGAGTCTGGGGAAGGCTCAGACAAGGGCTCTGCATCAGAGGCACAGATGGGGCCAGGACCATCTGGGAGTTATGTGTAGACTCCGGAGCCTCCAGAGAGGCAGAGGAACAGGGGGAGCCTGTTCCTAGTACGCGCATGCGTAGAGCTGCCAGAAGGCAAGAACAGTTAAAACTAAAGGGATGACTCAGGAGTAAGGCCTGGAGATGATCGGCCCCTCCCATAAGGCTTAAAAGAGGAGCAAAGACATATGGGTACTTTGCAGGAAAGCAACATTGTTAATTCTGTTCCCAGTCAGCATCTCTGTTTGATTCTGGACTCTGTGTGGCTTTGCCAAGTAGGTCTTTGGCAGCGTGTCAAGGGAAGTAAAGGTTGGTGATTATCCCGAAGGACTTCTCCCGAAGGACTTTTTTGCAATTAATTGGGACTCAGCTGTGAATGAACGTAATTCACAGCTGTTGCAATAAAAGAGGTTTTTGGGACTACTCGTGTGTTTTAATGACTCAGGAAGCCAAGGTCTCAACACACTGCTCCTTTTTGTAAAGCACTTAAAAACAAGTCAGCATTAGCAATTACAATAAATTAAAGCTTGAGTTAAGAGAAATCAGAAATACGGCTTAATCTAATTTCCACCAGCACCATTCCTGACATCTATCCATAAAAACTGTTGTTGAATCTGCCACGTTCTTATATAACTTTGCACATTGTCTTTTGTTGTAAGATACACATATTATTAAATTGATCACATGAATTCCCCCATAAAAACGGCAATAACATTGCAACTGTTTAACAGAATATTCTAACTCAGAATAGATTTGATTAGTCTTATTAGGCTTGTCCTGATTAGAAAACAATTGCAATTCCAACATCTATTATTGCCTTAAGTGATTATTTGAAATTACTAGCACTAAGCTGCTAATATTCACACATATTTGAATAGCAACAGTAAGTGGTTAGGTTTCAATCAGAATCAAACAAGAAATTGATATCTTGAAATTATTCCAAATTGAAAATAGGGAGGGGAGAGATAATTTATTGGAAGTCATAGGCCAAGCAAGAGATTAATAAATTGAATCGGTTAATTTAGAACAGTCATTTTAAGAAATTTGAGAGCCTGTAACTTATCTGAACCATCTGCTTGGCAGTATGTGCAATTAAGATATGTATTGGTAAAACATTATAACGCAGCTACTTCATAATAGTCTATCTGGAATAGTGTAAAAAGTGTCTTTTTGTATGTATGCTTGTGCCTTCCAATCAGTGGTGAGTTTCAAATTTTTTTACTACCGGTTTTGTGGGCATGGCTTGGTAGGCATGGCAAGGCTTGGTGGGCGTGGCTTGGTGGGCGTGGCAGGGGAAGGATACTGTAAAATCTCCATTTCCTCCCAATCAGCTGCGACTCAGGAGGCAGAGAATAGATGGGGGCGGGGTCAGTCAGAATTTTTACTACCGATTCTCCGAACTACTCAAAATTTCTGCTACCGGTTCTCCAGAACTGGTCAGAACCTGCTGAAACCCACTTCTGCTTCAAATCAATGTCGACTCCTGGCCACTGCCCAGACAAGTCCCTGGAGTTTTCTTGGCAAGGTTTTTCAGAAGTGGTTTGCCACTGTCTCCTTCCTAGGGCTAAGAGGAAATAGAAATAGAAATAACTTTATTGTCATTGTACGTGTATACACAGTATACCCATACAACGAAATTCACTTAACACCCAAAGACCAGGTCCAACACACATAACAATCCCTAAACACATCCCCACCCACTACAAATTCCCCACCCCTAAACCACCCAAACATCCACACAACAGACCAAGTAATGCTGTCCAACAGCTCACTGATGGTGGCCCTTTAGTTCATTGTTGAGTGCAATTATAGCTCTAGGATAAAAACTATTCAGAAAACGTGTGGTCTGAGTTTTAATTGTTCTGTATCTTCTGCCAGAAGGCAACAGTCCAAAAAGATTGAAAGCAGGATGGGAAGAGTCTCTGAGAATGTTATGCAACTTCCTCAAACAGCAAGATTCGAAGATGTCGTTGAGGGCTGGTAGCTGGAGTCCGATGATATTCTGGGCAGTTTTAATGATTCTCTGTAGAGCTTTTTTGTCCGCTGCAGAGCTGCTCCCATACCATGCAAGAATGCCGTATGTCAGGACACTCTCAATGGTGCTGCGATTGTAGGGCAGAAGTAGATGCTGGCCCAAGCTGCCTAAAATGAGACTAGAACTCACAGACTTCCAATTCCTATCGTGAACCTTCACCTCTACATCAAACTGCTCAAGAAACATTGTCCCTGAGATAAAACCAATCCAGGTTTATACAAGATCTCATTATATATGCAGGTATGTATCTATTTATATAAAAAGATAAGGTAAAATAAATGCTACATGAACTAGAATTTCAACCTTTGCCAAAGCAAAAAGTAATGTTCAGAGGTGGGCTTCATATAATTTAACAACCAGTTCGCCCAGCACCGAAAATGTAAGCGTGCGTGGCTTGCACACATGTGTGCAGCTTAAAAAACATGGCTAAATAGAATGGCATAACACTGGGGCAGGTGGGGGGGGCCACCCACAGGTTGTAACTACCGGTTCACCTGAATTGGTCTGAACCGGCTGAATCCCATCAGTGTAGCTATTGCTTTTGCAAAGCAATTTTTAAGAAATGTAAAATAGATTTCATCTCATCTAGAAGCGAACTAAATTCACCAGAAAATTTTAGGTTATTGGAACTTTGAAAGATATTTCAAATTTTAATTTTAAAAAAAATCGGATATTTCATGTGGACAATGTAAGAATTTTGAGAGTTCTCTGATTCATATGATTTGGTCATGATCTTTTACGGGGTCTTTTTTGACTTCAAGTCAATTGCATATCTAAAGATAACACTATGGGAAATTTTAGAACTTTTTAGATCTAAATGTGATGCTGAATGACAGTTTCCAAATAGAGATATTAGAGATGGCTCAGCAGACTAAAAAGCATTGTGATTAACACCAGCTGTCTGCAATTACTGTAAGTTCGAATCTCACCAGGCTCAAGGTTGACTCAGCCTTCCATCCTTTCTAAGGTAGGTAAAATGAGGACCCAGTTTGTGGGGGCAATAAGCTGACTTTGTATAAATATACAAAAGTATGAAGGCTATTGCTTAATGCATTGTAAGCCACCCTGAGTCTCCTGAGAAGGACGGCATATAAATCAATTTTTTTAAAAAAATTCATAATGAACTTTGAGTAAGGAAACTGATTCTGTAGTCTAAAGGTTTTGCCCAAACATTTTAATGCTTTATATCTGTCTGGGCAAGTATGTACGGTTACAATATTTCCCAATAATGCTTTATAGAAGAACTGCTGATTTTGTCAAAAGCTTCACCATTCAATTTTCTTTGAAATAGCCGTTTTTAATTTTTTTGGTGGAGACTTTTTAATTATCTTAGTGCCGAGATTATACCTTTTCCTCAAAGTTTGCCTTGATCTTATTATTTCCCAATTTTCTTTCCTTCAAATTCTTCGCGTTGGCTGATATCAGCTTGTAATTTATTGATCTTTTCCTCTAATTGAATCTTCCATTTTCGAAGATTGATTTTGTTGCTTTTGTTTTACCGTGCTGTATTCTAGCGCTGATGTTATCATTGCTCTGTACTATAAATTAGTTGATTGCTATTGTGTTCATTTCAGCATTTTTTTTTACAAGCAAAGTTGCGTCTTTCAGAAGTTTTGATAGCCCTTTTCTCCTCACATCTTTCAATGGGAGAAGACTTCAGGAAGAAGATGAAGACATTTTGCTTCTCACCCAAGAAGCTTCATCAGTTGTGAAAATCTGTTCTGACCTAGGCTTCCTGAGAAAGCATAAATCACAATTTTAGTCCCCAAAAACCTCTTTTATTGAGACAGCTGTGAATTATGTTCATTCACATCCCGTAATGAGTCCCAAGCAGTTTGTGAATAGTCCAACAGAAGTCTGCCACAGTCTTTCGGGATAAGGCTGATAAGTACCCACCTTTATCTCCCTTGACACGCTGCCAAAGACCTAATTGACAATTAACTTTGCAAGGCCACATGGAGCACAGAGTCAAAACGGAGCTTCAGAATTTAAACCGACCAGAACGAACAAAGTTGCTTCCTGCAAAGGCTCACGTGCCTTTGCTCCACCTTTATGTCTTATAGGAGGGGCCAATCATCTCCAAGCCTTACTCCCGAGTTGCCCCTTTTTGTTGTGGCTCCGTTACCTGAGCCTGTGTCATCAGCAGGAGAGGACTCCGGGAGTGAAGGAGAGGAGTTGGCAAAGCCTCCCTCTCTAGGACCCTTCTCTCTGGCAATGCCTTCGGTGTCCGCCGAAGGCCAAGAGATAGGGCCGGGGCCAAGCATGTCCACGCAGCCACAGATGGATGCCACAGATGAGGGTAATGAGTCTTGGCTGGATCCTCGGCAGCGTCACAGAGATAAGCGCATGCAACAGAAGAAAAGGCGTGCCAGAGATTAGGCTGAGTCACTGGACCACACCCCACAGGGTATAAAAGGGGGTGAGGTAGCCATTCAGACTCTGTGACGGACAAAACTAACTGCTATCGAGTCACATTGCATCTTTGGAAACAACATTATTGGCCTTGGATTTATTTTACGAACTGGACAAACCTTGACTGTGTGTATTTTGTTTATTGAGTAAAAGTTCTTGGCAAGCAGCTACTGGGTTGCTGCCAAGCATCTTATCAGAAGAATTGGTTGTCTGCCAGTTTATTTAACCCCCGGCTGTCTGTTTGTGTGAGTATGTGGGATTGGGACAGAACACTTGTCTTCTGGCAGCTCAGCGCATGTGTGCACTGGGAACAGGCTCCCCCTGTTCCTCTGCCTTGCTGATGTCACACTCTGGAGGCTCTGGAGTCCACACATAACTCCCAGATGGCCCTTTCTCTGCCTCTGATGCAGAGCCCTCATCTGAGCCTTCCCCAGACACCATGTTCCTTCCCAGACTCCTCACTGTCTGACTCTGCTGCCAGCTCCAGAGACCGCCGGTGGACCACAACATAATCACTTTTGATAGCACTTTTCTCCTCATGTCTTTGAATGTAATGCTGAAGCAATGATGCTATTGTAGCAATGAGTCAGCAGGGTTATTTGACTGCTACCGCTTTAAGATGCTGTAATATAAGAGAGTCCCTGTGAGGGCGTATAGCTCTCTCCGTGTGTGCTTCCATGCTATAGTTGATGATTGATTGCCTGACTTTGCCTAGTACGTGTATGTATATAGTCCTTGTAGATAAACCACTATTTGAAAGGCAAACCTGTTTACTGTATTTTGCTCCTGGGTTGTCTCAAAATAGTCACACTGTGTGCACTCCAACATTTTTAATGTCACTCTTGCGGTTAGGAAAAAGCCATACACAATTCTCAAATTCAATTCAACCCTGAGTGCAATCCAGATTCATCTTATGTTGTGACATCGTCAACCTTGTCACTCTAAGTTGAGTATTGGGTGATTATTAGCAAAAACATCTTGACATCTATCAAGATGGTATATCATTACTTCTTTAAATGCAGTAGAGGCGTTTCCATCCCCCACAACCCCTCTTAGAGATTAATCTACATCTGGAGCAACTTGGTTCCCCCCTTTCCTATTGAAGGTAATCAGTTACCTTCAATAAACCATTATGGACAAGAATGTCAGCATCCACAGATTGTAGAGGCAGAACGTGGTCCCATAAATTAGAAAATCAACACACTTAAGGCTCTATATTGATCCTGGTATCTAGAGTCACAGTGAAGATGGATGTTTTGACTCAATGCCTCGCAAATTCATTGCAAAGAGATTCTAAGGGCAAAAATATACTATTAGCTGGACAGATGATAACATAGAGAATACACAAACACACACACATTTTCAGTATCAATCTTCATCTATCTCTGACATAGCAAATTCTTAGAACCCTTCTTCTGCCTGAGGAGTTTCTCTGGGCATCCTGATCTTTGTTGATTCAATATATAAGTTAGATTCAGACAATTGATCAAATGACTTGAATCAGACCCCTGAACTAAAGTTTTGAATGGCCTTATCTTCTGTGAGTAAGTCTGCTACAGACTTTGTTTAAAATCCACAAAAATGAGGTCAGAGGTAGAATGTATTGTCTTTTCATTGAAATTTCAAGGGAACCAGATTACCGAAAGAAGTTCTCACGCTCATCGCATAAGTTTCAACGAACAGTGAGATGGATGATGGAACTTCTTAACTGTTAGAGGCTTAACCTTAGGATTGACAGCTGTTTGGGTGGTTTTGACTGAGATGCATGGTCTCAGCGAATCCATCTGGTGTTCATTCATGATCTCCTGGCTTTTCAGTCTTAGCCAGCTGTCACCATGGCACCCTGCCTTCTGACATGTCAGCCTGGTTGCTAAGATGTAGCTTCCAAGCAAATATGAGTTTAAATGACTGAGCGGTGTCATTTATGAGACCGGATATTCCTTTATGACGGGGCTATGAAAATATATTTTAATACGTTGTATAGATTTCAGATAATTTATTTATCGTATCTCTAATTCCCTTTCAGTCCTGCTTGCACATTCAGGGGACAATCTTCTAGAATGGAATAGGTACGGGAGCCAATATGACGTAGTGGCTAATGTATTCAGCAAGTGTAAGGATTGCCTCTCCTTCCAACTTAAGAAAGTAAAAACTCTTGAAACGTAGTATTTCAAAAGGAACCTTTTATTGAGCAGAAGTGACAGCAATGGATTCAAAGCAACGTCTGAATACCCTTAGGCAAGACAAGTAGGATTAAAGCAGTAGAGACCCCTCCCTTAAGCCAGAATGCAGATTTTAGCCAATACACAAGTGTGAAGATGTTTTCTTTACCAGCTGCCCTGAGAACCGGATAAACATGTATTCACATCGTTATTCTCCATTATCCTTTAAAGCAGTGGGTCTCAACCTTCCTAATGCCGCGACCCTTTAATACAGTTCCTCATGTTGTGGTGACCCCCAACCATAAAATTATTCCTAAAACCATTGAAAATATGTGTTTTCCGATGATCTTAGGCGACCCCTGTGAAAGGGTCGTTCGACCTCCAAAGGGGTCCCGACCCACAGATTGAGAACCACTGCTTTAAAGCGAAACAGCCCACATGGCTGTCATAAACATTCCTCAACGTTAAGATCTCAGGGCACTTTGGCGCCAGGATATAGGTTGTAAAATATCTGTTGACACAGGCAATGCTAGTAAATCGAATTCAAGTCTCCCCCTTCTCCCAATTGAATGGCAGTATCACTTTTAGGAATCACATTCCAGACATATCTCTCTCAAGGCTGTCTCCCAGGGCTACCCACAGTGGCCAGAGGGGAGTGATCTCTACAACTCATGAAATTTCTCCATTGGTGAATGTGACTGATGACACGCCATGGGGGGAGGGGGGAAACAGGGTCAAGTCTGGACCGTAAATTATGTGGGGTCAGAGTTGGCTTTATTTGGAATGTGCCGACATGATGCTCCTAATAAATAACTGAATTTCTTTTGAAGCTTGGCTCGAGGCTCATGATTTAATTAGGGCCTCCGACACTAGCCTTGTTTTTCTGTAAGCTTACTTGGAGAACACTTTTACTTGGCCATGAGGAAAAGCCAAAATCCTCCTCAAATCGGACGGTTTTGCTTCTAAGTATATATTCATGGGATTACACCAACAGTTTTACTTGAAAACAAAACAAAACAAAAAATAGTTAAAAGAGGCAAAATGTATTGTGAGTGCAGTTCTTGTCACATGCTAATAATGCTCCTTCATTTACCCTTGTAGATTAAATTGTTTCTCAGTATGATGTGAGTGGCATCCAGACAGTGTTTGGGAGAATTTTGACAAGAGAGTAACTTTTAATTAGTACAGTTGAGCTTTACTGTGTAGATTTAGGAAGAAGAAATATGCCATTTTGACAATAGAGCTGCTTGTATTCATCTGACAGGCTTGATTCTAACCCAGATATCTGTAGTCCTGGCTTTGTTTTATGGTGATGTGGGACGCATTTTGTGTCCAACTCTGATTTACTTTTCATCTGGAAAACAAGGATTGGATGCTAGACGTTTGACTAGTTCTGCAATCCAATTGGCGTATATATCTAGAGATAATTGCTTATCCAAAAATCTCACTAGACATGCCTTTGAGGAGTTATGTTTACACTCCATTATTCATTTCATTCTAATAATAGTATAATATCCATACTTGTATCTCATTAGGAACTATTATTTTTAGAAATTCTCTATTTCTACATAGAAAAGGTTATGAGCTGGAAAGCCAGAATATGTAAGACAGAGTTGTCAAGCACAAGGGAGTTGTGGGTTGGATGCAACCCACGATGTGGTCAGATCTGGCCCATGGGGCTGTCCTGGAAACTGTAAGGGGCTGGCCCGCATTGCTTCAGCCTGGTCTACACAATGAGGCTTTGGCCCGGTCTACCCAATGCAGAAGTACAGGCAGGATTTCGAAGAGGCAGAGGAACTAGAGATCAAATTGCCAACATACGCTGGATCATGGAGAAAGCTAGGGAGTGCCAGAAAAACATCTACTTCTGCTTCATCCTTGTCACTGTTGTTGTGGCTCCATTGCCTGAGCCTGGGCTATCAACAGATGCAGACTCTGAGAGTGAGGGAGAGGAGTTGGCAAGGCCTCCCTCTCCAGGACCCTCCTCTCTGGCAATGCCTCCAGAGGACACCGAAGGCCAAGAGATAGGCCCAGAGCCAAGCACGTCCCTGCAGCCACAGGTGGACAGCGATGAAGTAGATAAGTGCTGGCTGGATCCTCGGCAGCGGCGCAGGGAGAAGCGAGCACAGAAGAGGGGAAGGCGTGCCAGAGATTAGCTGAGTCACTGGACCACACCCACAGGGTATAAATGTGGGTGTGGTGGCCAGTTCAGTTTGTGATGAGCAAAAACTAGAAATAATCCCTGATCTCTGCGTTACTGGACTTCTGCCTGCCTTGTCGGACTGCATTTGGACTAATCCTTGTATTGTTGAAACTTTGCCTGCTTTATCAGAATGCTTGCAGTCTAATCTTTGTTTTGTGTGAGTAAAGTCTGAATTGGCAGCTAGCCACTGGGTTGCTGCCAGCTTTATCTTCAAAGATTTTGTCGTGTGGCTTATTAACTCCGGGCCATCTGTGGGGGTGCGTGTGTGGGACGGGGACAGAATAACTGTGTTATGTGTTTGTCAACCGAGCTTCCATTCTAAGACTTACGGTAGCCTGCCAGAGACCCTTATCACGTCTCTGTAGCAACAGAGTAAAAACTGTCTTGTGATTTTTGAGCTACTGCGCATGTCTACATTTTTTTCTTTTCTAACTTCCTGATATCTTTTTCTTTTGTCCGTCTGTGTTATAGAACTGCCAGTAACAATGTAGTTAGTAAGTTTGTTTTATTTTTTTATAATAAAATGTTTCTTAGAATATATTTCGGGTTTTCTTTCTTTAAAGTATACAGCATGGAAAACAAGATCCATCCGTCTTTAATCAAGTGCAGTTACCCCGGGGGGGGGGGAGTATTGAAGCTGATTTACGCTCTGACAATCCTGTCCTAAGATTAGGAAAATTTGAGGCAAGATTAAAAAATGGTTGGATGAAATAACAGGGCAGAAGATAGAAAGAAAGCTGGAATTGTTTCTCCTGGGTATTCTGGAAGAGAAAATGCAGAAAAGTATACAATATATCATATTACACATACTAACGGCAAGTAGAATTGTGATAGCACGAAATTGGAAACAATCAGACACCCCTCCAGATGAAATCATAACAAAAATATATATACGAATATGCAGAGATGGACAGATTATCTATGGAAATGAAGGAGAGAGAGGACATTGAGTACTATTTAATATGGAATAAATGGTATTCCTGGCTGGAGAGTAAACATAAAATTTAAGGGATGTTTTTGTTATGAGATCGAATTGTAAATAGAAATCAAGATAATTTAAACAAAGATGTAAGTTTAAGATAGAGCTATTTAGAAGTAGAATTTGTGTAAAGAGGTTAAATAAGTTAGAGATACCGACGCAGAAAAGTTGTTATTGGTATTGAAATTTTGATATGTCTGTTTTTGGTTGCTTATATTTTTTGTTTTTGTGTATGTGTGTGTGTTTTTCTTGCTTATTTTGTGTATTATGTTTCTTTTTGTACTGTGTATTTTAATCTTTGGAAATTTAATAAATATTATTTTAACAGAAAAAGATCTTGCCTCTTGCCACGCTGTTGGTGTTGGAATGCCCCGCCTCCAATCTTTGGGACTCTGCTGTGCACTCAGTGTCTAAAAGGTTTGTCATCACTGCCCTATATCATTTCAGACAAATGGTTGTCCAATCTCTGAAAAACCTCCAATAATGGAGCAAACACAACTTCTGAAGGCAAGCTGTTCTAATTGTTCTAATCATCAGGAAATTTCTCCTTAGTTTTAGTTTGGTTCTCTCTATGCTTAGTTTTCATCCATTGCTTCTTATCCTGCCTTCAGGTGCTTTGGAGAATAGTTTGACTCCCTCTTCTTTGTTGGCAAACCCTTAATATTGAAACACTGCTACCATGTCTCCCCTAGTCAGTGGTGGGTTCCTCCCGGTTCGGTCCAGTTCGGCCGAGCCGGTAGCGGTGACGATATGACGTCACCGAACTGGTTCTTCCCCCCCGCCCTTCCACCCCACCCACCCACGTTATTCTTACCTATTATTTGGTCCCACCCCCAATCTATTGCTGCCTCCTGAGTCCCAGCTGATGACTAGAGGGAAAAAAACTGTTTAAACTCTTGCCGTGGGGCTTCAAAGGGCCGTCCTACAGCTGATCAGTGTTAAAAGCAAACAAATGAGTTGGGTCGTAAGTGCGAGGACTGGTCGTAAGTGCGAGGACCTTCCAGAACTGACTCTGAGCAGCTAACCACGCCCATCTAGTCACATGACCTCCAAGCCACACCCACAAAATAAGCCACGCCCACAGAACCGGTAGTAAAAAAAATTAGAACCCACCCCTGCCCCTAGTCCTTCTCTTCATTAAACTTATTTTCTGGGTATCCAGACACATGAAATAAATAAATAAATAAATAAATAAATAAATAAATAAATAAATAAATAAATAAATAAATAAATAAATAAATAAATAAATAAATAAATAAATAAATAAATAAAATTGATCCTTCAAGCAGCTTCTGATTCAGAAAAGTGTTTTTCCCAGAAATGAAAAATGGCATGAATGATTTCAGGAAATTCAAAGTGATTTATTTATTTAAATCTCCAGATCTCTCCCAGATCTTGGACTGCAAGGGGGAAAGCTGGAGCTAAGAACTCACTCATCCCCAAGCACCTTTGCTTAAGGCTGGTTTTTTAATGTAGTGGGAAGTCTGCTTAAAGTAGATCGACAGAAATCAATGAATTTTTAATTAACAATATAAGTCTGCTATAAGTGTGATTACATTTAATACTACTCAATCAGTATTTTAATGCATAGGGAGATTCGTTATTGGCGCCTTTATCAAAGCATGGTTCGTTAGAGGCTGAAATGCATAATAAAACACCTTTTTGTTATATCAATATTATAACTCAGCACACCTTGTTGAATTTAGATTTAAAAATTTTCCCTGTTTCCTTTGGTCCAAATACTGGAAGACTGCTATCATGTTCCCCCTAATCCTTCTTTTCTCTAGACTAGCCAAATCCAAACTCTGCAGCCACTCTTCATATGTTTTAGCCTCCAGGCTTAGAGTAGAGTAGAGTAGAGTAGAGTAGAGTAGAGTAGAGTAGAGTAGAGTAGAGTAGAGTAGAGTAGAGTAGAGTAGAGTAGAGTAGAATAGAATAAAGAATTAGAGTGGAGTGGAGTGGAGTGGAATGGAGTGGAGTGGAGTGGAGTGGACTGGAATAGAGTAGAGTAGAGTAGAGTAGAGTAGAGTAGAATAGAGTAGAGTAGAGTAGAGTAGAATAAAGAATTAGAGTAGAGTGGAGTGGAGTGGAGTGGAGTGGAGTGGAGTGGAGTGGAATGGAATGGAATGGAATGGAATGGAATAGAATAGAATAGAATAGAATAGAATAGAATAGAATAGAATAGAATAGAATAGAATAGAATTCTTTATTGGCCAAGTGTGATTGGACACACAAGGAATTTGTCTTGGTGCATATGCTCTCAGTGTACATAAAAGAAAAGATACATTCATCAAGAGTCATACGCTATAACACTTAATGATAGTCATAGGGTACAAATAATCATCTTAGTTGTTCTTCTTTGCACTTTTTTCCAAAGTCTCCAAATTTTCCAATGTCTCAGCATCTTATTTGTAATGTAAAACCCACAACTTCTGAAGGCAAAGCTGTTCCACTCATTAATTGTCCTCACTGTTAGGAAGTTTCTCCTCAATTCCAGGTTGCTTCTTTCCTTGATTAGTTTCCATCCATTATTTCTTGTCTTGCCCTTTGGTCAGGTGTGAAAACTACTTACCTTCCTTACCGGTTCGGAAGTGCACGTGCCACGCATGCGCAGAGGGTTAAAAAATACATTACTTCCTGGTTAAAACCAGGAAGTAATGATACCCGGGAGGGTGGGC
>NC_142070.1:76835000-76842500 GCF_059756535.1 Pantherophis guttatus | reverse complement strand
TATTTAAGCGAATCTGGTTTCCCAATTGACTTTGCTTGTCAGACGGTCACAAAAAGCGATCGCTTGAGCCCAGGACACTGGAACCATCATAAATATGAGCCAGTTGCCAAGCATCTGAATTTTGATCACATGACCAAGGGGATCTTGCAATGGTTGTAAGCAGGGGTGAAATGCTTCCGATTCGGACCGGATCACCCGATCCGGTAGCGATGGCGGCGAGTGGTTCGGAGAACCGGTAGCAAAAATCCCTGCACCCCCCCACCACCATTCCCAGCTGAGCTGCACGATGATCAGAGGCTTTTTTTTTTTTACTTTTAAAAGCATTTTTTCTACAACTTCTTCCGACAAAAAAATGCTTTTAAAAGTTAAAAAAAAAAGGCCTCTGATGATCGCGCGGCTCAGCTGGGATCGTCAGAGGCTTTTCAAAGCATTTTTTTCTGCAACCTCTTGGCCGAAGTGGTGGTAAAAAAAAATGCTTTGAAAAGTCTCTGACGATCCCAGCTGAGTTGCCTGATCGTCAGAGAGGCTTTTCAAAGCATTTTTTTTTAAAAGCCTCTCTGACGATCCCAGCTGAGTTGCCTGATTGGCAGAGGCTTTTCAAAGTATTAGAAAAAATGCTTTGAAAAGTTAAAAAAAAAAAAAAAAAGTTGGCCACGGCCACCCAGTCACATTACCCCCTCCCCCCAAGCCATACCACAGAACCGGTAATAACAAATTTTACATTTCACCCCTAGTTGTAAGTGTGAAAAATCATCATAAGTCACTTTTTTCAGTGTTGTTGTAGCTTTAAACAGTCGCTAAATGAATTGTTGTAAATCAAGGACTGAGGATTGGGCATTTTCAGAAGCCAAGAAGCATCATTAACCAAGTTCCACCTGTCTGTTGTACCTCAGTGAGATAATGTCTTTTATTTTTACCTTTTATTAAGTTCTTCCAATGCGTGATCTTGAAGTGATGTGGTGCTAGAAATGTGCTAATTGGTGGCAGAGGAGAAAAAAAATGGCACTCAGCATGTTTCAGATTTGTCATTTTCACTCATGTTTGACTCCTTATTCGGAAATGTCTGGATAGAGTGCTCAGTTTACATTAACCAACATCCAGGGGTGACATTGGCATGGTAATGTCTAAATCTGCAAATGCTGGACACATTTCACTTACCTTCACGAAATTCTGTACGATAATTGAGGTTCGTGCACAAGCACAAGCCAATCCATAGAAATATATTTCTAAAATATGTTTAATTTTTATTCCCCAGATGACAAATTGCAGAATGACTTTAGGAAAACAAGATTTACTTACTGCTGACTGGCATGATGTGTTTTAATTTTTACACACACACACACACACACACACACACACACACACACACAAACACACATATATCACCTTATAAAAAAATAAGGTTTTTTTAGTTTTTATAACACACTTGGCCAACAAAGAATTCTATTCTATTTCTGTTTCTGTTTCTGTTTCTGTTTCTGTTTCTGTTTCTGTTTCTGTTTCTGTTTCTATTTCTATTTCTATTTCTATTTCTATTTTGTTCTGTTCTGTTCTACTCTACTCTACTCTACTCTACTCTACTCTACTCTGCTCTGCTCTACTCTACTCTACTCTATTCTATTCTCTCCTAATTCTAATTCTAATTCTAATTCTAATTCTAATTCTAATTCTAATTCTAATTCTAATTCTAATTCTAATTCTAATTCTAATTCTAATTCTAATTCTAATTCTAATTCTAATTCTAATTCCACTCCACTCCACTCCACTCCACTCCTCCGTCCCGTCCCATCCCATCCCATCCCATCCCATCCCATCCCATCCCATCCCATCCCATCCCATCCCATTCCATTCCATTCCATTCCATTCCACTCCTCTATTCTATTCTATTCTATTCTATTCTATTCTATTCTATTCTATTCTATTCTATTCTATTCTATTCTATTCTATTCTAGAATACATATCAGAAAGTCATTTGTTTCCTAATAGTAGCCAGTTTCTTTTAGAATTTTCTAAAAAGTTGTTTCTGCAGTATTGGAGCCGAAAGACCAAATGAGATTTTATAAGGGGAGACAATGAAAAATTAACTAATAGTTATGATTTATTGCATGCAATTGCTTCGCTATTATTTATTATAATCTCTCTGGTCAGGCCAAAATTGCTTGCTGCGTCGTTGGCATTTCTGGAAAAGCCGTTCTTTATTCGTGCAAAATTAAGTTTTTTTTAAAAAAAAGTTTACCAGAAATTAAGCATTTCATAATGAATTCCCTCTTGTGAGTGTCTGCCTGCGTGCACGCATGCAACTTCAATACCTCATCATTTTGAAACAACGTCCAATGGCCCCTAAAGCAATGCATAAACGTTAATAAAGAATAAGTCGTTATGGCTGGTATCAGTCTTGGAAAGAAGGAAATAAGAACTCATTATGCAAACTGGTTGAAGTGTTCTCTGAAGCCCTGGTTGAGTTGAATTTCTGTCACCTTTTGCATGACAGCAATAACAAAGAACGAGGGAAACGGATTCCTAAAGATAATTAAGCAGTGTTGATCTTAGGACATTGTCTTTTCAATGAACTGCTGATTGCATTGTTCATAACAAAATTACCTCTGCATGACAGAATGAATTAGTGACCATCTGAACTTAACTTAGCCAAACTCAAAAGCGGAGGGGAGGGGGGGAAGGGAGAAGCAATTAAAAATGCCGTCATCACTGGATCTATCGGTGAACAGCTGGTTGTATTGATAAGCAATCCTCCAGTTAAAGCTACTTTAGAAGACAATGGGACTTAATCTGCTTGCTAAGTAGCAATTAGAAAGCAATGAGAGACAGTGAAATTACTGTTATTATGATGCAAACAACTTTCAAAAGGGTTTTTTTATATTTAAAGAAATAAGGATTCATCCTGAATTGGCTTTTAAATATGGGTGGCGATAGCTGAGCTGGGGGAAGGATATTACATTTTGACAATTGGAGAAACCTAACAGAGACATAGCCAGAGATTTTTTTCAAATGGGTTCTTGTAAAGCTAATTTGTTATGCCGTGGCTTGGCTCAAAATGTCATGCTATGTTTGATTGCAGTTGAGATTTGTAACTAATGTGTTTGGACACACACCGTTCCAGGATCTCTGTTGGTATGACCCAAGGAAGCATGACACTTCCTGCTCGCCTGCTCATCTTCATGAATCCAACAATGGTGAAATAATTTTTTCAGCATCCTGTTTCTGAATAAGAATGTGTTAATGTAATGCTATCATCTCCTGACTTCTTATCTTCAACAAAGATCTCTGTGGCTTGGCTACCTATGATCTTGACCTACTCTGTGGTCCACAAGCAGCTTCCGGAGCTGGCAGCGGAACTAGAGAGTAATGAATTTGGGGAGGAACATGGGCCAGTCCTGAAGTCTAGGGAAAGCCCAGATGAGGGCTCTGTGTTGGAGGCAGAGATGGGACCAGGGCCATCTGGGAGTTATGTGCAGACTCCGGAGCCTCCGGAGTCAGACAGCAGAGAGGCAGAGGAACAGGGGGAGCCTGTTCCTAGTACGCGCATGCACAGAGCTGCCAGAAAGCATGGACAGTTAAAACTAAAGGGACAACAAAAGGCCAGGAGATTATTGGCCCCTCCCATAAGGTTTAAAAGAGGAGCAAAGGCATGTGGGCCCTTTGCAGAAAAGCAACGTTGTTAATTCTGTTCCCAGTCGGCATCTCTATTTGATTCTGGACTCCGCGTGGCTTTGCCAAGTAGGTCTTTGGCAGCATGTCAAAGGAGATAAAGGTTGGTGACTATCCAGAAGGACTTCTCCTGAAGGACTTTTTTGCAATTAATTAGGACTCAGCTGTGAATGAACGTAATTCACAGCTGTTGCAATAAAAGAGATTTTTGGGACTATTTGTGTGTTTTAATGACTGTCACAACAGTGCCTGGGGCAATGTTGCTCATGCCAGCAGAGAGGGCTCTGTGTGCCACCTCTGGCATGCGTGCCATATGTTTGCCATCACGGCTCTAAGCAGCCTAGCTGAATAAATAAAGGAATATCTTTTTTTTTTTTTTTGGCTGCTCCGGTAGCTATCCATGACTTGATGTGTATTTGGTTCTTTTCGATGATGTCGATTTGAGGTTATGGCCAAAGGAATAGTCATTCCTTTTCACATTATTGCTGTTAACAGAGTTAATAATTTAGGGTTGCTGGAATTGGGTATGTCTAGTTTCATGAAAAGAAGGAGTAGGGGTGACATGATAGCAGTGTCCCAATCTTTAAAGGGTTGCCCCAAAGAAGAGGGAATCAACCTATTCTCCAAAGCCCCTGAAGGCAGGACAAGAAGCAATGGAGGGAAACTCATCAAGGAGAGAAGCAACCTAGAACGAAGGAGAAACTTCCTAACAGTTAGAACAATTAATCAGTGGAACAACTTGCCTCCAGAAGTTGTTCCAACACTGAAAGTTTTTAAGAAGAGATTGGACAACCATTTTTCTGAAATGGTATAAGGCCGTGATGGTGAACCTATGGCATGTGTGCCACAGGTGCACGTGAATCCATATCTGTGGGCACGCAAGTGTTGCCCTAGCTCAGCTCCCGTGTACATGCGCGTGCCGGCCAGCTGATTTTTGGGCCTTCTGATCCCATTAGAAGTTGGGAAATGGGCTGTTTCTGGCCTCCGGAAGGCCTCCAGGGAGGTGGGGAAGGTTGTTTTAGCCCTCCCCAGGCTCTTAGAAAACCTCTGGAGCCTGGGGAGGGTGAAAAATGGGCCTACTGGGCCCACCGTGCCATTGTGTACTAAAAGCAGGGGGGCGTGGGGCGTGCGCACATGCACGGGGTGTCAGGGTGGCAATTAATCCCATTCTGCTTTTGGGTAATTGCACCTTGATTTAGAGAAATGGATCGTGACCTTTCCTTGAAGTATACATTAAGAAAATAAACCCGAAGATATATTTTCTAAGAAAAACTCATTTATTTGTTATAAAGAAAATAAAACATCTCACTAGCTAATTAGTTACATCTTGGCAAAGCTTTCCCGGCCACCTCTTCTGGCTGGAGAACAAAGAAAGATAGAAGAAAGTGAAGGAATGTGGACATGCGCAGTTAGCTTAGAAATAAGAACTTGGCAAGCTATGGTAAGTCTGAAAGTTCAAAAATAAGAGCTCATCTGGTAAATACAAAAGCGCAGTGAGACAGGGGTGGAGCTTATTGAATTATGGGTGTAGGCATGTGTGTGGGCGACACCCCCCCCCCGTGCTCACCCCGCTTTTGGCACACGACGGCAAAAAGGTTAGCCATCACTGGTATAGGGTTTCCTGCCTGAGAAGGGGGTTGGACTAGAAGACCCCCAAAGTCCTCCAAGGTCCCTTCCAACTCTGTTATTCTGTGATGACTGAGAGAAATAAATGCAAACCTGAGTCAACATTTGGACAGAAGAAGTTATCATCCCTCGAAGTGTGTACTTCAAATACTGCAGGATCTCTAAATGGGAAAGCTTTTATGCAACCTCTGTCAGGCCACTCCAAATGTCACGTATCCAACTACAGATAAATGAGAATATGTAATTCCTCTGCACTGTTCAGTTTAGCTCAAAAATGACACTACTCCCATTCAAGAAGACCCCCATTCAAGAAGGAAAAGGTTTGCAAGAGAGCTGACGATGATAGCAATGTTTAAGGGAAAATTATCAGCTTGGCTAAGATCGACTGAGTGGTGGAAATCCACGGAGATGTAAAAATAATGCCTGAATCCCTGGAATGTGCTTGCAGATTTGTATTGTATTTGCATTACATTGAATCTTACGTTTTTCAAGCAGCACTTCATAATTCGGTGATAGCTTTCACCCCGTTGTTTTGAGATAGATTCATTTGCAGATGAATATCCAAACAATTCAGCATCCTGGCGAACCTCAAGGATACTTGCATTGGCTGATTACACTTTTGTCAAACAAAAATTGAATATTTCTGTTGGGTCTAATAGAAGTTATTGATTTTCTTGCTGCCTTTGTGTTCTCAGTTCTATTACTGTATCTTGGAGACATAGCGCGTTGTTGCTAAAAATACTGTGCCGCTTTTAAATCTTTGGGAGCCTTGGTTCAGTTGAAGCAGAAATCCAACATGGTTCTTATTACTGGACAGTGTCAAATCCTGGCAGGGGTTTGCCATACCTGGGTGGGGAGGGGGCTCTGGGGGTGGTAATCACAACAAGAAGCAACAGCGAACGCCGGCGGCAACCCCGGCCACCTGGAACAGCTGATCGGCTGTGTGCCAGGATTGCCGCTGATCAGCTGTGTGGCGGCGAAAGTCCCAGCACCCACCTGTAGGCAGCGTCACATGACAGCAGCGTTTCCAGTCACCTGGCCCAGCTGATTGGCGGGGCACGGGGATGCCGAAAATCAGCAGATCGATGGTGGTGGTGCCAGCATGGAACCCTGGAAAACAGCTGTTGGGAAACACCGGAAGACTGATTGCTGGGAAAGGAAAACGGAGTCCTGACTGACTGTTTGCTGTGAAAGGACTGCTTGCTAAAGCCGGACAGTCAGTTAACGGATAACTGAGTGGTCGGGGCATGTTCAGGAGGAGAGAGGGCATGGATCCTGCCTACAAAAGATGCAGGGAGACAGTAGCCTCCCAGTGCTGACTTTACAATGGACTTATGAACTTTATCAGAACTCAATGTGTGCTCAATTCATGGCTCCAGAGTGCTTGTGATTCTGTTGTGGCTCCGTTGCCTGAGCCTGGGCTATCGACAGATGCAGACTCTGAGAGTGATGGGGAGGAGTTGGCAAGGCCTCCTTCTCCAGGACCCTCCTCTCTGGCAATGCCTCCGGAGGACACCGAAGGCCAAATGATAGGCTCAGAGCCAAGCACATCCCCGCAGCCACAGGTGGACAGCGATTAGGAAAATAAGTGCTGGCTGGACCCTCGCCAGAGGCACAGGGAGAAGCGTGCCCAGCAGAGGGGAAGGCGTGCCAGAGATTAGCTGAGTCACTGGACCACACCCCACAGGCTATAAAAGGGAGTGTGGTGGCCATTTGGACTCTGTGACGGACAAAGCTAATCTCTGGCGAGGCACTTTGCACCTTTGGACATAACGCCTATTTGCTGTGGATTTAATTACAAACTGGACTATTCAAACTGTGTGTATTTTTGTCTCTGTTATCGGAGTAAAAGTTTTTGGCAGGCAGCTACGGAGTTGCTGCCAAGTTCCTTATCACTGACGTTGAGTGTTTGAAGAGTTTGTTTAACCCTTGGCTGGCTGGTTGGGTGTGTGCGTGGTACGGGGACAGAACAGATTCTGCTTTATCCAGGTTAGGAGCTTGGACCTTTGAGAACCAGTCTACATAGGTGAAATTCCAAGACAATTCCCCCCAAAACCTGGAAAACTAATTGCAAGAAAAAAACAAACAAACAAGAAAACCTGGAAAACGAATTAGCTTAATGAAACGAATCACCTCTATGAATTGTCACATATCCCTCTATTTGAAAAAAAGCAAGCTGCAACAATGATATCTATCTATCTATCTATC